>NC_046364.1:26664993-26964993 GCF_011125445.2 Fundulus heteroclitus | reverse complement strand
TTATGTATAAAAATCAAATTACATTTAGCTTATATAAAATGTATTGTCTAGTTTATTGGTTTGTGGTAATTTTTCTGTTTGATTTAAAATAATCAAAGTCATATTGTATACATCACAAAAAAATTGCTGCTAATAGGTGTTGAGCTTTTATGCCCCACTTAACTTATTATGCCAGAGACATCACTGTTAAATAAGTCTAGTGATGGATATACTTAGCTTATTCCTTTGTTAATGTAATGTTTTTTCTTTTGTTAATGTAATGTTTTTGTTCTGTTAATATATATAGAGAAATAATCAAGCTTTAAATGTTAGTGATGAAGCTTCTCCCACTGAAACTAAAGACGTTTAGTCAAGGATTTACTTAGCTTATTATTTTTTACAATTAAACAAAATAAGTTATTCCAGTTGTAGCTTTTAGAAATATTTTAGATCAGAAACTCCCAAGGATTAGCTAGTTTATTTACTATTATAGAAACAATTAAGTACTGTGATTTTATGCTTTCTGCATGTTTGTTAATGTATGAAAGCGTCTAGTCAATAACTTAGTAGTGTTTTTCTTTTCCTATGTAATGTTTCCCTCTGTTATGTTTTTATATGCATGTACAGCACTTTGAATCATCTTGTTACTAAAAAGTGCTATATAAATAAACTTGCCTTGCCTTCTGTAGTTATTTCCATGTGTCTATTCTTAGGTGTTTTTGGGGTTATTTGTCTTTTTGGGGTATTTATCTTTTAATTTCTTCCTGCTTCCTGCTTATATTTTTTAGTCGATGCCATATTGATTAATTTGTGGATTAGGTTCTTAGTTACTTGTGAGTGTGTCTAAATTCAGGGCCTGTATCCAGGGTGCATTTGTAGGCTCTGCGACGAAGGCTCCCCCTCAAAGGCTTCTTTAAAGGCAGCCATCAAATGTGTTTTTCTTTTCCCTTATTTGAAGGATGGGTCCTATTTATCCTTCGTGGTCCACCATATCCCATGATTCAATGCGTGTTGAAGAGTATTGTTCAAACAGAAACAGCAATGGTTCAGAAGAGTGAAAAGCTTTGAATAAATTTGGATATATTCTGCTTTCTGTGACATAAAAGTAACCTTTAAAATGTTTTTAGGCAAGAAGTTAGCTATGTAAACCTGAAATATCTGCTCGGAGGATTTATACATCACTTAATTTTAAAACACTAAGACATGCCTCTTGCTGCCGTACCACATCCGGCTCGCCTCGCTGGCTTTCAGCTGACCAGGTGGTCGAGGTTCACTATGCCGAGAGAGAATGCCTGTTTCCTGGCACATTGCTTTCAAACTCCCAATGGCTTTGAGTTAAAAAGTTAAAAGCAGAAATAATTTAACTCAGATATCTAATGCCAATGTCTGCGATAGACTGGCGACCTGTCCACGGTGTACCCTGCCTCTCGCCCATTGACAGCTGGCGATGCGCACCAGCACCCCGCATGACCCCACAAGAGATAAGCGTGTTGGAAAATGGATGGATGGATTGATGGATGGATGGATGGATGGATGGATGGACCTAATGTCAATGTTTGGTTAGTTCATTATTATTATCCTCTACACAGAAATTTATTTAAACTTTGCTTAGAAAGTTATAGGGTTAGTGTTTAGTTGTTAAATAAAATTACTAATAAATCACACAAATAGTATTTGTCATCAATTAATTTTAATTAGCAGTATATTTCTACATCAACACAAAATTACTTAGAAAATTTGTCTGGTTAATGAATGAGAATAAAATGAAAAGATGATAAAACAACATTTAAACAAAAGGTTGTGAGCCATCAAGAATATGTTATGGGCAAAAAAAAACATGTACTGTGCGTGGAGACAACGGGATTAACTTTAGGGATATTTATTTGGCATCACAGCTGCTTTGTGCTGTCTCAGTTGCTAGGCAACAGGAGTTACACTGAGGTAAGGGTGGGGACAGCCAGTGAAGGCTAGACGGTCCCGATCCAAGCTGATCTCTTCTGGTCTTGTTTTATTTATTTTTTTTTGCAGATGATGAAGGACCTGACCAACGTAGACCAGGTCCTTCAAAGGAGGAAGCCCCTGAATTGGGACACACCCTCAATGTACATTTTGTATAATTTCCTTTTAGATTTGTTCCATGAGTTTGCCTTGCATTTCTATTGATTGCAGTCCTTCGCTTAGCTTATCTTTCTTCATTGGTCTCAGCTGTTAATTATCTCCTGATTACCTTCAGCAGTATCTGCCTCTGTCTTCCCCACATTCCTCTGTATTTAAACTCCCTGGTTTTAATTTGTCAATGCTGTTTTTGTCCATGGTCATCATACTTCCTGTTGCTTTTTTGGTCATTCATCCTCGGTTTGTTTCCCTTCCCTGTCCTACATGTCAGTTTTATGTTTTTCTTGATGTTGTTATTAAAAATCTAAACTTACCAGTGTGTCTTTATTTGGGTCCTTTCTCAACTTGACGGTTTCAGAGACATTCCGCACTATTCTGAATTTGGTTCCAAATACTTAATTGCGAACATGAATCGATTAATGTTAACCTGACTGGGGTAAATTTTGCACTTGTTCTTGGAAAGATGGAACTGCCACAACATTGTAGAAATCCAACAACAAAACATTATTTTATGGGATGTTTCAATTTAAATGATTCTGATTAAAATCTTGCTGAGCCATTTCCCTTTGTGATTAATTTCTTTGGTAACATGAGTTATCTGGCTGTTTAAAAATAAATAAATAAAAAAAACAGATCCATGAGATTAATCTTTTTCATATAGCCATTAATCCCATCTCTAAACTTTTCATATAAACAACATTTTGCTTCTTCAATTGTTACTAGCTTTATTTTAAAATATGTATGTTCATTCCTTGATCTGTTACTTTTATTCATAGGAGATAGCAGCAATCGAGTTGGCCTGCTTGTTTTGGAGATGATGAGCAGTTGACTAAAACAAAATTAAATAAGACGAAAAAAGAAGTTATCCTGAGTCTTATCAAACTTTTCTGAACATAGTTTTATATTTTTGGTAACATTAGGCCCAAATACTTCTTTTTCACGGTGATCAGCCTGCAAACATGTTTAAAACTTGATCATGTTTAGCCTTTCTCCAGCTGAGAGCCCACATACAGTCTTATCTACTGCAAGGTTTAAATCCCTTTACAAACAAGCAGCAGCAAAAGTTGTGTGAAAGCGCTCCTGATAGCCTTTGAATGTCCCTATTCATAAGCTCTCCTCTCTATTTGATCCCCATCTATCATTTCCCCACCTCCATCGCCTTCCCCTTTCTGTTTTCCTGCTTTTTCTTTCTTTTTGTCTTCTCTTTTCCTAGAGAGGGATGTGTATTTGTCCACTCTAAGTGAAATCACTCAATTCTTCTAGGAAGATACTTTGGAGACTTCTGGTAAAGCATCAAAGAGAGAGAAGTATGGTGGGGGTTGGGTGGTGGGGTGGTGGCTGTGTGTGTGTGAGAGAGACTCCACCTTCCAAATAAGTTCCATTAATCACAAGTTAGAGTCTAATGTAACTAATATTTTACAATTAGAGGAGACAAGATGGAGCTGGGGGCCATTCATCTCCCTTACACCACATGATCATCGATTCATAAGAGCTGAGGAGGGAGAGGAAGAAGGGAGGTCATAGCACACTAGCCCTGAATATAGCACATACTCAGCATTGTGTACACACACAGATACACACTGCTCAGCACATGCTGACCTGCACACAGACACTTCCCCACCCACATCCACAAGCATAAATGATCTGCAGTAAACAGAAAGGCCACATAAGAATGAGGGGACAAGCTGCTACATTCGCATTTATTTGTTTTGTATACTAGCTTCAGCTTCTATTAAACCTGGAAATCCAGTTTTTGATTTTGTTAAGTATTCATGTAATTATTTTTTTCAAGCAAGAAAATGGTGAATAAATATTGTCAAGTCCTGGAAGAAAATTAATGCGTGTTTCTTAAAAAACTAAAATAGTCCCAGCCCAACTACACAGGAATAAGGGAGTTTAGACAACAGATTGAAGGAGGCAGCAGATCCATTGGTACAGAAGTAGCAACTATACATTATAGTTGGATGAATTATGAAAAAAACCTAAATCAACTTAATATCCAAACACTGACACAAGACCACTCTACATAGAGATTGAATTGAGTGGATGTGTATTTCACTTATTCGTCGACCTTTTCATTTAACATCTGGATAGTCTACCTGCCAATAAACAACAATAAACAATAAACAACATGTGAATTGTTACACCGATAAGGGATTTCTTTGATATTTTGTGAGAATTTTACAAGGCGGCAACTCACTGCATTTTGGCACCTGGACGTGGTGAAGATGACCTGCTGTGGTTCAAACCAAGCATGAGATTGAGGAAGAAAGGGAATTTCTGTGGCTTTGAATATGCTGTGGTTGCTGGGGCAGCCTGTTTTGGGCATCTCAGAAAGTTCTGATCTATTGCAGTTTTCACTGACATGTTTTTTTTTTTTTTTTTTTTTTTTTTTTTTTTAGAAAACTGTCCAAAAAAGAAGAAATGTCCAGTGAGCAGTAATTGAATGGATTACATTTTCTTTTGATGTCACAGGATAGCGGAGAAAGGGCAGAACCTGTCATTACAATCAAGTTTTGTTGAATACTGCCTTAGAATGCACAGGTTGAATCTTGAAGCAGATGAGCTACAATAGCAGGAGATGACATAAGGTGCCACTCTGGTCAGCTAAGAATTAGAAATTACAGTTTGCGGAGGCTCACCATAATTGGACAATAGTCCAAAACTCTGCAGCAACTGTGGAATGCTGTCTTGTCAACATGGACCAAAATCTCTGTTTCCAACACTTTGTTGAATCTATGCCATGAAGAATGACAGCAGTTCTGAAGGCAAAATGGGGTCCAGCCTGGTACTAGCAACCTGTACCTAACCAATAGTGCTACCTATACGTAGGGGAGAAGTATGTGATGTGAAATCTGGGTGTATAGAACAGTCTATAAACTGCAATCACTAGTGATTGTTTACTTGTTGAAAGCGAGATCCTCTGTTTGAACAGGCCATGTGAAGCTGAAAAGAACCTGCTACTGTACCAAGAGGTTTAAGTTTTATAGGGTGCAGCCTCCTCCAAGAGGGAAACACCTCAAAAGGTTAGGATTCCAATCTTTTGTACCTCTTTTAAAGTTCTGGAGACCTACAGATACTGTAGAGAGGGTAGATTGCAGCAACTCACTTTCTCTGCAAAGTCCACATTTGTCCTTGACTTTGAGAGCATCACACTAGTAGTGATGGCCAAGCAGGGGATTGAGAGGATGATGGATGTGTAAAAATGCACCATAATTTCTTGTGTTGGGTTTAGTGTCTTAATCTGACACAGAATGTACATCATCTACTGTCTGTTTGGATAAAGGAGCTGTTGTTAATACAAGCCTGAGGACTGGGGTAATGATGGTTCCCAGGAACTGTTGGACTTCACAGTTACCAGGTTGTAGCTGAGAAATATGAGAACAGATCGGGTGGATGTCTTCTTCAATTTGACTTTGTCTTTTCCTTTGTTCTGACAGAATTGAGCTCAACATTATCACTACATCAGATCAACAGGTTCTCAATCTCACATCTAGAGGCAGACTCATCCCCTTGTGAGTTGAAGATATTGCTTTTCAGCCTGATGACTGGAGGTGCAGCTGTCAATGTAAAGTGAGAAAAGCAAGAAAGAACACAGACTTGAGAGGAACCAGTGCTGCAGCTTCACATGCAGCTTCCTGTCAGGCAGGAAGTGTGTGATCCACCTTTAGATGGAGTTAGGCACATTCAGCTGAGACAGCTTGTCTGGGGCAGAGCAGAGCTGATGATGTTGAACGTGGAGCTAAAGTCTACAACCATGCTGGCTCTGTGGGCAAACTGAAGGAGGTCCAGTAGAGGGCTATTGATAGATCTGAGGTATGAGGGTATGACAGCACCAGCCATTTTGGGGAGCCAATAAGCACAGAGGTCAGGGCAATGTGTCCATAAGCATTGAGTCCTTTGATTTAGACAATTGGACTCTGTCAAACTGAGGCTAAGGGTGAGGCTGTCTAACATATCTATAAGGCTTTTTTCTGTCTGGTGATGTTAACTCACAGCTTTGACATGCTTTTGAATGCTTCTGTGACAGAGGCATTGGATACTACTACTTACTCCCTCTGGTGCTCATTCCACACATGGCAGCTTTTCTCCAAATGAAGGCAAAGCAAGGCAAGTTTATTTGTATAGCACACTTCAGAAACAAGGCATTTCAAAGTGCTGAAGAAAAATGGCATTGCTACACCAGGAGAACCTTTTTTTTTTCAAAAACAAAATAGTTGAAGTTTTCTTTAAATAATGTCCAAATAATGTCAAGTTGTTGTCAAAGTTGAAAAGGGAACGACATGCAAATGTCTTGATATCTAAATGTGGTTAAGATGCGTTTCAAGTGGATGAAATGAGCTAATGAAGCCCGACTTTAAACATCTATCTCATTCAAATGAAAATATGGACGGATCGACCACAAACAGTACAAAAGAAGATGTCCATCGATGTCCTCTGCTGTGAGGGTACTCTTGGTAGAGTTCCTAGGTAAGGGAAAGAAAAATCATATCATATCTAAAATTCCAGTATGTAAAGGATATATATACACATAGCTTTACCAAAGGTGAAGCAATAAAGCCACAGCCTTATTTTCAATCAAGTAGAGCAAAAGTATGTAATTACAAAATGTTAAGTAAAAATAAGAATCTTTAGGAATCCCCTTGTAATTTGCAATCATTAATCAATTGATTAAAGATTGCAAATTACAAGGGGTATACAAAAGTAAAATTCTGCCAAATTTGCAGTTTAAACAGAGTTGTGTCATTTATTTGTTGAATTATTTGAGGAATGTTTTTAGTCAGAATGTGCAGATTTTAAATTTCTTTATTTAATTGTGAGATTCTTTGCAGATGTTTTTATTTATTTATATTTATGTTGTATTTTTTTATTTTTTTATTTACTGATTGACTGAACATTCTCTAAGCAGAAATGTTTAGCCAGAGCTTATAAATCACTCTGTCTGGTTACTGTTTAACTGCTTCTATCACTGAGTGTATGCACTGTATTGAAGTCTGTGCAACTTTTAAGTCAGTCATTATTGCTTGTAAATGGGGTTTTACTGAGTAGTAACATATTTCAAGCCAAAGAAATACTAAAATGTGGATGGGGAAATTAAAGATAGCGTTTAGTTTTTGTTGTTGATTTATTGTTCTTATAAGTTGCAAATCAAAATGTTTAAATTAAATCATAAATCCCGAATTTCTTGCACACATTTCGAGTGTGTGTTTCTGCAGTGCGTCAAGCTTGTGCCACAAGCCGGAGCAGGCTTGGCGCAAACAGCTGGTCTACTGTTCCCTCTAGTGGTTGCAATGCAAGGCTGCACGCACTCAAGGTTTCCCTAATGCAAAGCAAGGAGGAGAAATTAGAGGCAGAGAGCTGGAAGACGGGTTCATCTGCAGGTCACCATCTGCCCAGTGACCAACCAAACTCAGCAGACAATGGTGCAATACGCAGCATGAATGCACAAGTATGTTTAGGGGAAAGAAGAAAAAGAAGAGGTAGAAGTAAAAAGCAAAGATTCGACAGGAGGTAAAGCTAGATGAAGGGCAGTTCATTTAGCTGAAAGTGATTGCCTCAACAGCTATATGACGTAGCAGCAGTGGACTTAAACACACACACACACACACACACACACACACACACACACACACACACACACACACACACACACACACACACACACACACACACACACACACACACACACACACACACACACACAAAGCCACAGAGTAAAAGATGATCAAATAGATGTGTAGTAAAACTCATGTTTCGTTAAATACAGAAACCCTTTCTCTTTAGATTTATTGCCATGATATAATATTACATGCACGTTCATGTTCTTGCAAATGCACACACATACACACATACACGTCCTGAACTTTTTTTCTTCAGCGCCGTGGGTGAGCATGTGTGTGGATGTAAACCGGACACAGAGTTACTTTATCCAGATGTGAGCCTTATTGGAAACAGTCCGACACGCTCACTTATACACATCTGGTGCTTTGCAGGTGACCTGTTTTACAGTTAGTCAGGTGTTTACATGGAGAGCTTCACAGGAGTCCAGTTCGGGTTCAGGATGTAACAGAAACATGAATACAGATTACATTTAGATGCTGCAGCACACGTTTCAGACAACACAGGGTGGCCTGGACAAAATCACTTAGTACTTCTTTTTAAAAACCACATGCATATGGATCACCTGCCTAAAAAATAAGGTGGAGTGAGTGAATATTAATGTAATTATGTCTTGGACGGGTGAGCTATCATTTCTATGGGTCTCAATACCTCTCTTAGTATTTCTTTTCAAGAACAGGGGTAAAAGTATGTGCTTCTGACTTTTTCAATTATTTCTTTCTTAATAACATTGTCATGTCAGATAACCAGATTTTATTTCATTTGATTTAGTAGTTATGTATAACATGGTAGGGGGAAAAGGAGTAGAATGGATTAATTATGTCTCTCAACAGTATAAGATAATTGGAAATCAAAAAAAGGTTTATCGATTAATATTGCCGTTTTACAACCAGAATTAAAACAGGCCTAAAGGTTTAATATGTAGAGCATAGTGACATCTAGAGGAATTCATTCAGACTGCAATCATGGTAATATCAACTTGACACCAGTTTCAAACATGTAAATATAAACTAGAGTAGTTGTGATAAACAGTAAAAAGTCTGCTCTTAATTAATCTCCACCAGGTGTCGTTGCATTCAGTGTGTTTGGATATAAATGACTAGAGACAAAGGAAACAAACACACATGCCAATCTTTGTTTAAAGTGCAAAGAGAGGACCGTGCCTTGACTTCCATTCATTTTCAAGCCTTTCTATGGCCTAACCCTAATTCTGACCCTAGCCTTAAACCTAATTGACACCTTAGTGCTAAACCTAACCCCTAGCCAGAAAAAAGTATACAAAATATATGTGAGTGCCTTGACCAACGTAAATTGTGGTTTATCATGCTAGTTACAAAATTCTTATTTGATACCATGATTAGCTAAAACCCATCTTTGGTAGGTAGGCATTAGGTGTCGCATCACCCAATCAGCTCGGAAAATTCTGTTAAATGTCCCTCCATTCCCCGAACGGATGGCTGGTGGAACCTCAGAAAGTGTTGATTCAGCTTATTCATCCATCTGAAGTTACCTACAGCTTGGGCATTCTGTTTGTGACAGAATGGAACTTTTTCAAACATCACTGAACCCCCATTTCTTCCTCTAGCTATTTTTCCTTCTCCGATCTTCCTTCTCATGTTTTTCTGTAGAGCTCTCAGCTCTTCTTTCTTTCCTCACCTGAAAGTCTTCTTCTTCTGCTTTAGCAAAGCTTTTATCATAGGGCTTATCCAGGGCTCGCTGTTGGAGAAGCACTTAACTTACATAAGGGGCACAATAGAGTCTATATAGGAGTTGATGTAGTCGGTGATGCATTCTGTTATTCCATCAATGTCCTCCCCATGAGGATCACATAGTTCATCCCACACAGTGGAGCTAAAGCAGTTTCTCAGGGCTTCTTTGGCCTCCATTTCCCTACTGTGCGGGTTACAACTGGTTTTCTGTGTGCAATGGATTTGTACACAGGCTGGAGGTTAACCAAACTGTGACCTGAGCAGCGCTGGGGAGGGAGGGGTGATGGACTGTATGTCTCTTTGCAATAATGTTCCCTGACATCAGAAAAAGAGCCTACTTTCTTTTCTTCAAAACGGTGTGGATGATGTCACAGAGTGCTTCAGTTTGCAGACGGGGGCTCATTCATTGCTATCATGATAACATGTGAAAAGTCGGCCTCGGGACTGTGGAATGCGTCTGGAATACCAGTAAAAGCTAAATAAATTCTGAAACATCAGTTTCGGCAAGTGATGTCCGAAACACTTTTGAGACAATGGCAATTCGAAATTTAATGCAAGACACCCGTTGAACCTTAGGAGGGTGCCACACTGCCACACTGACGGTTTTATATTTTAACAAATATATGCAGTAAATTGTAAAAATAATCCCCAGGATATGTAGACAGCACTATAAGACAAGCATGTAATCAGTTTGTTGGCAAAAAAAAATTGATTTGGGGTGAGTTACCCTTTAACAAACACACCCAAACACCCAAATTGGCCAAGGGTGTCATTTTACTGCGGCCTGCTGGACGGGAAGAATGTTGCAGTTTTCCTCACAACTTTCCCACTCATTTACTCATTAGGCTGATTTACATAAATGGCCCCGACAAAAAACAACAACATATCAAACTTAAAAGCCCCAGGCTTTGGTTTACCCTGGGAAACCAAAGCTAATGACTGTTGTGGTAAGTTAGAGTTTTACCTACATTTGTATGACAGATAGTGTTCAAATACTGGAACAGAATGTCTCTTACACAGTATTCAGAGACTAAATCAAAAAAAGATCAAACAGACCACCACTCTAACACATTAGATTTTTAGTTTGAATACATTTTATTTTTATTATAAGTACAGTTCAGTAGTTACAAAACGAAGCATCTGCCATAAGGATACAGCAAAACATAGAGTGTTCAGCTCACAAGACAGGTTTTTTACATCATATGTGGAATGGAATGATCATTATAGCTGGTTCAGAGATGGAGAGAGCCCAAGGTCCACTCTCACCATGAATCTCTCTCATCATTATACAGAAAACAGAGATAAGGTCAAAAGCCAAAGCTGTTGGTCAGTGATTTCTCCAGAACATATCCAACTGGTTTGCTATGACCCCATTTCCAAACCCCAAAAAGGATAGCTTCTCACTTTTCAATGCTTCAACTTAGTTATTATTTAGATTTTGAATCTCCTCTTCTGTAAAATTGAAAGTATGGTTTATTGTAGTCTAGAGAAATAATTTGAATGTAGCTGAAAAGAAAAGATTGGCAGGGCAAAATTTTCTCAGGCTGGTAGCCAAGCTGAAAGTCACCCAGGAAGAAGCAGTAACAGGTCTATGCTGTAGGTCAGAAAGGGATTAGCATACAAAAAAAAAATAATAGAAATCTGAGGAGCAATTTTTCAAAGCCACATACAGTATAGATGTTGATCAAAAAAAGAAGAAGAAGTCTTATATTTGGACTATACATACCGCATTAGACTTTTTTTTCCTCTGGGTTTTTTTTTCTGGGTTCACAAAAAATGACATAGAAACATTTCACAATGCCAAGGGACACAAACACACGCTCGTTTTAGTTAATTAGCTAGTTTTGTACTGTATAGGTTGGATTTATAATACTATCACAGTGCAAAATACTTCTGAGAATCCAAACAGATTAAAGAAATCAGAAAGGATAAGTCCCTCTATGCTTTATGTATCTGTATATATGGGGGCACAGGAGACGATTGTCATCTTTTTCCTATTTTTTTCTTGTTTTTTTCTCTCTTTTATGATCAGTAAATGGACAAGGCATTAATGTACAGTACATAAAAAAGTTCAAAATAAAATCAACCCTAAAGCCTACAGTCTAGCACAGTTACATAGCTTTGAAGTAGCAATAACGGATGACTTGTAACCTAAGGCTATACACATTGTCTTTTTCCAGTTTTATGCAATTTTTTTCTCATCTTAAAGTAAATACATCAAACCATTTTCAGTAGTCAGTAACACTGTGCAACAATGAACGGTGGCAGTATTATACAAACATCTGCAACACTACAGTCCTCCAGGTTTGACATGAAAGATGAAGCAAACGGGATATAGGGGTCTAAAGAAAGAAACTGTTCTCGCACTTTTCATTTTTTGATTTTTCTATTTTTTTAATTCCTCTTTTAGAACTTGAGAAGAACTGAGGCCATGTGATTGTGTGGCCAATAAACTATTGTCACTCCTCTACTTTCCCTCATCACAAACATTTTAAATGTCGACTTTGTCGAACTGCTGTATATCTTTCTATGTACATCGAGCACCTGTGCTGCATTGAAAAATACAGAAAAAATGGAAAAGAGCAGATTCTGTAGTGGGGTGAAGGCCTAGTTAGGGAGGGTGGTGCACTTAGAGCAGTTTCAATGTTCCATCTTCACAATCCTTATTAGCACCACCACCATCACAAGTCAACCAGTCAAACCTCCAGTAGTAGTTCCTGGGAAGAACCAGGCTGCAGGTTAAAAATAACACCATGTCCTTTGTTAACCACGTTCAGCGCAAATGGCCTGGTACATAAACAAGGAGTCATGACAGCTAAAAGGCGAGCCATGAGCCACTAGTTTGACAGGAATGTGCTTGGTCTCAGTCAACAGTCTGCTAAAATTTTGTTTCTATTCAGCAGTAGAATACATTCTACCAAGTACAACAGAATAATCTTCACTTTACAGGAAAGGAAACAGATTTGATGAAGTTTTCCACTTCAGTCCTAGATACAAAAGATTTTTCTAGCTCAAGGAATGTCTCGATAATGTTAGGGCTAGTTTACAGGAAGTCATCGTCAGACAGGTAGTTTCATCCAAACAAAAGAAAGAAGACCTGAAGGAGAACAGAAGCAATGCGTATAGGACAACAAAGACAAGATGCAGTCAGACCACAGGAAACACAAAGGAAGGTTGCCATTGTCTTGTTAAGTGTGCGAGGATGCTTGCAAAAGTCATTAGGTCCATCTCGCGAATCCAAAGACCGTCTCAGACGTCCCATTTTACAGTTCTCACTTTCCATTCCCTCTGATGGTAGTAGTTTTTTTTTAAAAATCATCTTAAATAAAGTCTCTGTTATAGTGTTTTCCTTCATTTAACCTTCATCCTCCGCCACCTCATTGTCACCTTCATCGTCGTCTTCATTATGGTCATCGCTGAGCCTTGTTCCGGTGGGAGTCGTTATTCTTTGTTTACAGCGTGGCCATCCAGCCCCTCACCTAGGTTATGGTTGTGGTTAAGGTCGTTGTTAAGCTGGTTGGGCTCGAGGGTCAATGTGGGGTCATGGGTCATGGGATGGTCCTCCTCTCCTAGCCACAGATGTGCTACAACCAATGAGAGAACAAGAGGTAGATTAGAGCCACGGACACAACACAGTCACACAACACACTCACTAACACCCTTTAGGAATGAGTCATGTGGTTACGTTTGTGAAGGTCAGCTTTCACAGTCATCTTAAGATAACATTTTTAAACTTCAGTTTTAATGTCACCTGCAGAAGATTACTCTGTTGAGTAAGATCAGATAGCACCAGAAACTAAAACTTAAGTCTAGGCCGACAGGGACAAATAACAAAGCGAACATCTACCATCCTACAATAGCTCTGTGACCAAACATCAGTGTGCTTTATCCTAATGATATTGTAGGAACCTTTGAACTATTGTCACATTTGAACTGTGCGGTTATTTACACATACACTGGTGATTATTAACACAAGATGCGGAAAGAGCAGTGACCCTCCTGTGTGAAACACTCTTGTGACCAAAAACACCATAAATGTTCTGTTCTCAGTAGTTGTTTTTTAACAAACAAAGGTATTTGCCAGTTCACTGCTGCCTATCTCTATGTACTGGAGAACCCATTAACTTCTCTGTAAATAGCTGCCCAAAGCAGACTGTATAATGGCTTAAAGTAAAAAAAAATAGCCTTCATAAAAAACTAATCTTGATATTCAGTGAATTAATACAGCTTGAGAATTATCTCCAACAAGTCAGGTAATAATGGCTTAAAACGTTTTACAGAACCCTGTTTCAATAATACTGAACTGTCCCTTTAAAAATGTCTCTGGGTTGGTTTCTGTCAGGCACAATTGTTGTTAGAACACACTTTTGTTCCTCTCAGCATTTTCAAATGTAGATGTCTTTTTTTTTAATCCAAGGTAAATATAGACGTTTTATTGGATTTTTTACAAATTTGACAAACCATGACTGACTCTAGAGGTTCTTCCTTTGATTGAAGTTTTATTTATCTCTACATAAACGTAATCCAGTAGTGCTAATAAAAAAACCAAACAAAAAAACAACAACAACCTTTCACTTAGGTTCTCAAGTTAAACTTAATTGTGCAGATAGTTATAAAAACAGGCTGCTTAAAAACAAGAAAGTTGATTAAAATATAGTTTAGTCCTCATCTTGCAATTTACACAGACAGTTTCAGCACAAATTTCAGGACCCAGAAGAATGTATAAGAAGAAGAATGGAGTATGATCTGATGTTCTGAAGTCCCATATAACCCCTTGCAATTCATAGTGGTTATGGGTATGTGACTATCTCACATGGTGGATCACGGTAAAAGTATAAGTGGGTGTATAATCCCCTATTTTGAGTCACAACCTTTCAGTTGATTGCAAGCCATGAAGAACTTGTGTAGATCATGGGACAAAGGGATTATGTGAAAGGGAGTATGGTGTTGGGAAGATCCAAAAAACAGAATGCAAGGAATCCAAAAACGTGCTTGTTGTGCACTCTGGTAACAGCTTTATTGTACTATGCCCTCTGGTGTCCATTCTGGACAAGTCCACTCGCTACAAATGGAATAAATTGCACATCAAGGGCTTGTTTGCATGTGGACCAATTTACATCCCAACCAGACCGTTTCTTCCAGGTACTTATCCTGGTGCTTAACGGATTTGTCAGACAGCATATCCAAACTCCGTGGTTTTCTTCTGTTTAAAGCTAAACAGTCCAGATATACTCTGCTTACTGTAGCAACTACAGAGACACGCTATCAGCAAGGTCTCTGCTTTAACTAAATTGCAGCAGCTCCTCTACTCCTAATTGCAAATTGTGTTTGGTATGTTTTGTTTATAGACGCTTGCACAGGGACGTCTTTATTTGGAGCTTAGTAAAGTATCTAATTTTGAAAACATAAGCTGAAAACACATTATAGTTATGGCACCTGGGGTTTCATACGAGTTACACGCGACATGCTTGATTCAATAAGTGTGACAAGAAGTGTGACAGGGTGTGAAAAGTGAACGGAATAATTCTATTAAAAATGTATAAAAATAAAAATGAAGTATTGTAAAACTGCAGGAAATACATAACTGTAATTAGGTCCCGAAGCAGCGGCCACGTCCCCCCCCCCCCCAAACAAACACGCACGCATGCATGTCTGCACTTTCATTCTCTCAGCAACTTCTTTGGAAATTATTTTGCAATAAAACATAACCAAGAACATTTGCATGTCATGCTCTTTTAAAAGTGGTGTTATGAATCTGACAAAATCAAATTAAAACACGAGTTTATTTGAGCCGTGCTCTCTTTCACGAGCACAGATATGGATATCAGAATGAACCGAGTTAATAACAAGATAAAACATCTCTGCGATTCAAAGCTGAGTAATAACTCTGAGGCCGTCTGTGCACTGAGGGAACGGCTCCAACACGCAGTGACTTCCCTCTATGCTACATCTTGTGAGACTCTCCTTATGCACTTCAGACAGCTGGGTTAATTTTGAAAGACTTGTTTTTTCTTGATATGTTATTAATATTGGTAGATGAAATGGTATATTATTTTTCCAATTCATGTAGCACACAATTCTGGATGAATGTGACGTCATGCACAGCTATGGCCACAAGATGGCAAACTAAGATAGTAAATGAGATGCTGATGCTGCACGTAACTTTCCATGCCTGTTCATGTGATACACCTGTCTCCTTTAACGACTGTTTACTCGCCGCTTTTCAAAATTGAAAGTTGAACCTAAATGAGAAGCTAATTTAGCTATTTTGCGAACCATTCATTTATGTTGCCAAAATTTGCTATTAGATTTATTTATTCTTATTTGATATGCCAAATCTGTCACAGCCGAAGCAAAAGCAAGGTTTCCGTATTCAAAGCTTCAAAAAGAGTTATGCTTCTCCCCAAGGGCAATTGTTGCCTGTGACTTCCCTGTAAAGAAACTTCCTGTAACGAGCTCCAGATTAGGGCCCCATATTTGATTTTCACTGTTCATTAACTAAGCCACCTGGAATGTTATTATTTAAGCATGGTGCTCCTTCTCCCCAAACAACTGCCGCTGCGAAGGAGGGGGAAGAGATTTCCTGGCCAACTTTATAGGTTTAGCATAACTTCCCCCCCTCACAGTTTTTAATTTCCCATTCGGGTAGACGGCAGATGCACCTAACAGACACAGCAAACCTGCCTGGCATTCATTTATCACATGAATGCAAGGCTTATCTCTTTGTTTTCATCAAAGCGCCTTAGGGGGGAAAAGATGCAGCATGCATACATGATGGTTATAAGATGGCAGCGTGATTCGGATAAACATACTTGTCACTGGAAATAATCTACATCACATGCCACATTCCTATATAGTGATGCGAAAGAGCAGGGCGCCCTCATGTGGCGTTGCTTGACATGGCAGATGGCAGGAGAGAGGTGGGGATTTTGTGGGAGAGGACCTGGGAAAGAAAAACATATGGTGTGAGGACACCTAGCTCCAGGATCCATCCACTGTTAATACATGTGTCATGCTCAAGAGAATGAATAAATGGGATAGAGGATGGAACAATGGCATACCACTCCACTTGTGTGGGAGACAGCATTGTAAATAAGGTGGTGGAAATGCGTGTGTGAGTGTGAGCGTATGATCGTAGTCTCAGAAGAATAATTGTGACATCAGCTACAGTTATGAGTATAAAAAAATACTAAATCACTTAGAATTTGATAATATAATATCATTTTCACTTCCGTTTCCCACAGTAGATTCCATACATTTAGTTAAACTTAATGCCAAATTAAACATTTGCGTTGTATTTCAACAATTCCGATTGAACGATGTAAGATTTTATGTTGCGGGTCCTGACTTTACGTCAGCAGGTAGAGGTACAACAAATTGTGCGGCATTTGCAGAGTATAAAAAGCTCTAAGTTCAAACACCTCCAATATCATATCAATATCCCGTAAAGGCAGATATAGATATCCCAAGCCCTAAAAATTCCAAAACCTTCACAGACTCTAATATTCAAACAGGAAGGCAACAAGAAAATAATTAACTCTATATAAAGAACAGCTTTATTACAACATTCTTACTGCATAAAAAGTTTAAAATGTTTCATGTTACAAGCACCAATATCAACGTGTTTTACTGTTTTTTTTCTTTTTCAAATCAACACAGACTAGATTACAACTGAAAAGCGAAAGGAAAGAGATGTACAGTTTTAGAAGTTTTTCCACAAAGAAAAGAAGTGTGGCATGTGTTTGCATTCAAGCCAGAGCCTCTTCCTCCACATGCTTGCCATTTTACTTATATGACTGGTGGCAAACTGCAAAGCTGACGGTTTTCTGTCTGACTTGAAGTCCCTAACACCTTTTCCCTGACCTGCCTGCTGCGTTCCCTGCCCTTGGTAAAGAAAACCTTCCCACGGCATGAAGATGTCATCTCTACATTTTTCTTAGAATCCCCCCCCCCCCCCCCCCTGAAAAAAAAAAATTGCTTAAGATGTTTAATAACTTAAAACAGAGTTATAAAAGTGAACATCAGACTGACCCCAAAAAAATGACAGAAAATCTCAAAAGCGGACTCCTCCTGATAAATCTGAGTGTTGACACGAGGTGTTAGCTTCACATAAAAGACCTGTGTGAACTTTCTTCATGCCACCGGTGTTGGTTATGGCTGCTTTGTTCCTCCTCCCAGGCATCCGGGCTCGACACTAGCAAAAAACTGTTGTTCTTGGCAAAGCCCCGGCTCATTGTACAGCCCAGCATTTATAAATATGTAAATATGAGCGGCACTAGGCATAACACAGGCTGCTTGTATACACTGAGGAGAAGCGGCGAGGAAGTGAGCGCACCCCTCACCCACCCCCCCCCCCCTCCACAAAATTTTATTTTTAGATGATTTTAATGAATACAGGATGTTTATAGTTACCATTCCCTGTGATTTGCACAAAAGACTAGAAAAATCCACATCCCTACCGCCACCCCTCCTTTTTTTACCCATTCCACCACCCGCAGACCCCCCCCACCCATCCCTCAAAGCATTACTAAAGAAGGAGAAGAGGTGAGGAAAAAGAAAAAAAAAAAGCAAATTTGTGGTAAAACGCAGCGGGATTATTGTGCTCTCAGTCTGCTTTCCGCTCAGATCCTTATTAGACAAACAGAGTGCGGTGTTAAGGTGCAAGAAAGAGTGACAAAGAAAAACTCCTGCGAGCGGGTGAGGAGTGTGTGCGGCGAGAGGTGCCATGTGCAGACAGAGAGACGAGGAGATATGCAAAGAAAAGGTTCCTCAACAAGCGGCTTCAAGGCACGCCGCAATTTGTGTGTTACGCCTGCTCTTTAAAGTTGCCAAAATAATACAAAAAGCCGAATCAATACGCGCGAGAAGTGAGCAGAAAAGGTTAGCTGTTTTCTGCTGCCTGTGATAATTTGCTTTTTTTCCTCCGTCTGTGATGACTCTGTGTCAACTTGTTTTCTTTTTATAAACTCTGTTTTGTTTTGCTGCAAACTCTCCGGGTCTAGTGCGAGGTTCTACCTATGACAGGATGATTTGATTCTGAGCACAGAAGGAAAAGGAGGCAAAATACAAAAAAAGAAAAAAAAAAGAAAGAATGATAGCAGTTGGGGGAAATACAATGAAGTCAATGTTAGTGGCCTCTTGCTATCTTTCGCTGTCTGTCTCCAAAACTATTTCTGAGGCTAAAAGATTGCCGGCTTGATAATACCTCCGCTGAGCAATTTAAGCCCAAACACTCTGATGCTACAATCTGTCTTCTCTGCCTGATAGCGCTTTTCTCTCCTCTTCTCTCCAAATTACTTTCTTTCATATCTAATTATATTTGCTAATGATCTTATAAGAGAATAATGGAATGTGCTTGATCTATTACCTTTTTTTTCAATACATAAATACAATGCTGGGGAAATGACTATTGGAGACAGGAGGAAATGTTTTTTTTATGTTTTGCATGAGAGGGAAAATGAAGCTGAGAGCTGCAGGGTCATTAATGGGTGATGAACGCAGAGGTCATCTCTCACATTCACTTTGACATTTCTCTCATCTGACGTGCCGAGACAATCACAAGCTCATCCTCTTTCTCACTTCTACCCCTGTGCTTCACTTTTTCCTTCTCTAATCTTTTGGATATTTACCTCAAATCTCTTTGATCCCTTGATGGAGACTGAAGTCTTACGAGGTGACAGTTTGTTCACTTCCTTGGTGTCAATTTATTTATTTTTTGTCAGAAATGTAAACTGTTTTGAAAATATTAGACAATTTTGAATTAAATCTGAAATCGCTGACCAACTATCCATCGTTTTGGGAGGTAGCCAGAGTACCCAGAGAGAACCCACACATACATGGGGAGAATATGTAAATTCCAATTCTGGATTAAAACTCAGGACCTCCTTGTTATTGGCAACAGCCAACAATTAATGACACCGTTGATCTTCAGTTATTGTCTGTCAGGTACTCTGGAAACAAATACTCATGATGCCTCCACCTCTTCCAGCTTTGGACGTTCCAGATCCGTGCAAACTCAATCACTCACTAGTCCAAACTGGACCATTTCTTCCTAAGTGGGTAACTTTGTTCCTAACTGTTTTTGTCTGAGTGTCTGAGTGTGTCTCAAATAGATTAGCTAGCATATTGGTAAAGGTATCCAACACTACAAACACATTTATATTAAATAAAACAGGAATATTGTAAAATTGCACAAGGAAATAACATATTGTAACAGCTTTCTTTGCTCACATATATCTGACCCATTTAAAGCGGGCCTTTAACCAAATCTCCCTTCTGTCCTTCTGTTGCCAAACTTTGTTCAATTCTCTCTCTCCCTTGATTTCTTCCCCCCCCCCCCTCCCCACCCCCACGTCTTTGCTCTCCACAGGCCATAGGACAAGCCAGGCTGTGACAGGCACTCTAAACCCCCCGCATTAATGGAAGGAAATGGCATTCGATCCCTGTTTGATCTCCTAATCATTTCTGCTGAAATGATAATTAGTGCTTTTCCAATCCTCCCATAGAGGACTGAGAAACGGGCGAGCTGGGAGGGAGTAAATGTATAAACATTTAAAGGAAAATCCTTTGGCTTTTCAGAGTCCCAGATGAGCGCCCCTGTCGCTGAACTGGGCATGCTCTAAGCCAACAAGTGCTGTCCTGTGTTGCAAATATGTCCTGCTTTCACACACAGAAGCAGACCCACTGTACACAGGGACATCCACTCAAAGACAGAGAGGGACACGGGGCCTGGCGACTGCTGTCTGTGATTCTTTTCAGCTGACATAATCCTGATTGATTCGTTCAGCAGATAAAAACTGGGTCCACTTCTGGCCTTTTGCTGGGGGAGGGGGCGCGGAACATAATACAGCCTTTTATTCAGCAACAATGTAACATAATGGCATTGGAATGTGCAGGGAGGGGAAAAAGGTCATATCTTAAATGTTTCTGACACATTGTGCTTAGAAAAAGCCTATAGTCGACTGTAAAAAGTCCAAAACAAAAATGCCTTTTTTGCTGGTAGGGTTCTACGGTTCCACTTAAATGAACATGTCTTTGTTTTATGTTATTGGCTGAATGTGCCTGTATGTATACTGGCGATGTCTGCTGCTCCCTAATAAACGGTCGCTCCCGTTCCTTCTTTCCTGTGAAGGAAGCTTTTGTTTGACGGGCATGAATAGGTGAGGTCATCTCAGATACGTTTTTGTCTCTCTCTGTTGCTGTTTGGGAAGCTTTGTGTTTACATACACTAACATCCTTCCCACATTTTCTGGGATACACACAAGACCCTCGGCCACGCTGGCGGTGCATCATGTCCTTGGCATTTTTTTCTGTCTTCCCAGCGATATCTTGCAGATTGGAAAGCAAAGAAACGGGGTGCTAACAGCAAACCCACCGTGTAATTTAGACTTTCATTCTAGTTTTTGGTAGCCTTTTAACCGAAGCATAGTTGAGGTACATGAAGCGACATATGGTAGGATTTTACCTTGCGGGGGTTTGTCAGGACCAGTGCGGGAAGGGCTGCTTTCATTGGGTGTGGATGTACAAGGTCACAACAGCACCCTGATGTGAACCTGTGTGTGTGAACATGCATCCTTGTTCATGAAGGATTTATCTTATTTGCCTTTCACTTGTTTAGCATGAACTGGTTGCATACGATTTACTGTTGAAGAAACGTTTGTCCCTTCCTGTAGCTGGTAGCTGTCAGTAGCGCCTCTCGTCTGTGTGTTTCCATACAGCCCCTTCTTCAGTTTTCTCTCACACAACCAAAGAGAAGCCCACAAAAAATGTATTCATTTTTTCACTTAACAGAAACGTTAAGATCCTGAACAATATGAATCTAATAACCTAATTGGATGTAGCGGTTACTTTCAACACTACCTTTGAGAAAACTAAGAATCCCCTTTTTATCTCAAAATAAATGTTTTAAAACATTCGTAAACTCTAGAAAAATTCTGTTCAGGTTTGACCGGGGATGTATTGGAGGTTTCACAGTTATCTCACAGTAAGGTTGTTCTGATACCAAGAGATATTTACCATTATTAATTTAAACTCTGACCAGTCCAAATAAATACGATTTAAACGAAAGATTGTTTTATGCAAACCAGTCCTCAACAAATAGAATGTCTGTATACAGTGATTTCTTCTCACAGAGCTTGTACTGTCCACACCACAGATAGGCACCCATTGACTTAACAAGCAAACAAGCAATAGGAAATGTCAGGGCACAACTGACAGGTAAAGTTGTTGTTTTTTTTGTCGTTGTACCACCGCAGGCTGTATCACCCTGGGGAGAAAGTCATATTGTCTATATTAGATTTTCCATATTATTTATGTACTGTATTATTGCCATAGATGAAAAAAAATATTGACATGAGAAATGTATAAGCTTTTGCCTTTTTTAATGTCTCATTGATGTTTTAAACTGCTACTTTTTAGCTTCCTGTATTGGCTACAATTGCTGCGGAGCTAATGATATTTTGGTTAGCGCCTCTCCTCATGAAGTGTATACAGTGTTTTTTGTTGCTAATTTATTCTCTTAAGAGTTAAGTCTTGTTTGAGGTAAGCTGCTACGTTCTTCAACCCTCATAAGACCGACCTGCAGCCTTGGCAACACCACACGTTCATGCTAAGGGGTTAGACAATATGATGTAAAACTATAAACAAGAATTTGATGATGTGTAAGCTAAGCCATCCAGTTTTTCACAGCTGCAGAGAGGTAACAAGGCCTTGACCTACATATGATCATGATGAGATCCGCCTTGGTTCAGTGACATGGTCATTGTTCACTGTTTTTGCTTCTTACAACTAGTTTTTTACTGGTTGATTTTAGCTGTGCTAACGTTTTACACAATGCAAAACAACAGGCATAGTATGTTCTGGGCTCGGTAGAAATAAACATATTGCTCATACTGATGATTTGCATAAGAAGAAAAAGAGAAAGGAGACAATGACATAGATAATAAGATGTTCATTCCTGGCACTACAGTTCAAACTCAATTTCACTCATTGGCAAGCTGACCAGTCTTGCCACGTGATGCAAATGTTCTTGCATCTTGGGTTCGATGGCAGTAGTAACAGAAACCTAAACATCTGAAAGGAGCCTCCCCGTACATCAAACGGATAAATTAGAGGCCCTAACAGCCAGCCACAGCACCGCTGCAACTGGACAGTGTTTTTTTGCACTGGTGTGGTGGCTCCCTGTGACATATCTGGTTACTAATACAATGTGGCACGGAGCCAGATGGGAGAAGAAAAGGAAGAACCAGTCTATGGATCTGCCAGTAAGTGTGTCCCCGTCCCTCCATTTGACTGCTAGGGAGGAGGAGGGTAGACACTGGGAATATGATGACACATTATGGAAGATCTATGTAGATCACAAGGGGAGGAGAGAATGAACTAGAGAAAGAGTACCAAATAGGACGATATAATATAGGGCAAAACGCATATATAGGGCAATAGTAAGTGTTAAACTGCAATATTACTATCAAAGGACAGACATAGGATGGAGAATAAAGAATGTTAGCAGAACACTAATAACCTCAAGTAAAATAATTTATTTTCTTAAATATAGGTTGTGGGGATTGGATTTCCTTCCACGTTGACCTTGGTTCTATCAGCTGTTGTAGTAGAAAAGGTATCAGCTAAAACACAGTGAAACAGCCAGCGGAGCACCATGCCCCCACTGAAACACAGCCAGATAAACAGATGCAGATAGTGAGACGTAAAGAAGTCAAATCTCTGCAGAGGGGGATTAATATGACACTCAGAAAGACAGACATGAAAATAATGGCAACTCAGCAACACGGCTATCAGAGTTATTTATGATCCCAGAGAACCTGTCACTGGATCCCACAGTTTCTGTGGCAAAGAGGGAATTCTCCCAAATGTCCTGGATAAATAAATGACAGCAGTTTAGAATGTGACGACAGAGAAGACTCTGAGGGCCGGGTGGTTTCCTTGAGTCGGCACTAAGGAGGAGGAGATAGGGGCCATGTGAACAAGTGCAACATATGCATCAATTTGGAGCACCAAGCTGCAGGCACTTGCCAGATGTTAAACCTCTTGTAGACACGACTGTCAAGATCCATGGAAGCTGAAAGAGGTCCCAGTTAGCTCTTACTGCCAGTGTTACCTGGAGCAGGTTACATCTGATGTGCCCAAGCTGCACCTGTGCTGCATGGTTAATCGTATTTTAAATAATTCATATGGTTCGGTTTATGTAAAATCATCCAATTACTAGTAAGGATATGATACATAATGTTCAAGGCTTTATTGTTTGGCTTTGCGAGATGGTGCGTTCTTCTAGAAGTTACCATCAGAAGCAGAGTAGACTGTGGTCCGCAAGCGATGGTCGTGCTCAGCAACAATATTTCGAAGGAAAACATTGGCCACACCATTATACCACCACTACCACCAGCCTTAACTCTTCATACACGGCAGGATGGAGCCACATTCTTATACTGTTTACACCAAAATCAGACATAACCATCTGAATGTCATAGCTAAGTTAAAAACTCATTGACAGTTGTGTGTTTTTTTTTTCTTGAACTGGGGCAAGTTGTATTTTGACAGTCTTTGGCTGTTGTAGCTTTAAGGATTGATGTGCTGTATCAAAGGTGGTATTCTTTATAATTTAATGTAATGAGAGGTTATTTGAGCTACTGTTGGCCTGCTGTCATTTCCAACCTGTGTCCCCATTCTTCTCTGACCTATAAGGTATTGTTTTACAAATAACTGCCGCTTTACAGATATCTGTTTTTTTCTGACAATGTTTTTGTAAACCTAAGAGATGGTTGGGCGTATCAATCCCAGTAAACTTTAATCCCAATTTATTCCCCAATGTGATGCTTTGAACATTAGCGAGTCATCTTCATCACCTCCAAATGCATTTACTTGCTGCTATGCTGGTTTGCAGTTTGTCCTAACAATGGATTAAACAGGTGCACATAATAAAGTGGTATGTAATTTTATATTACATTATTTAACATTTAACAGAATTTGCAACATGGCCACTAGATGGCAGTTTGCTTTTAGCAAACTATTGCTTACGTAAAGAGTTTTGCTTTCTAATATGTAAAATATGAGACGATAACCTGTTTCCTGATTTATTATCTGACATATCAGTTCCAAATGGACAGGAGTACTACATTTTGGAATCCTATTTTCATATTTAATCTAATCTAGTATTACCTGTTTATGGTTGTAATGTGCAGGAGCCCATTACGGTGTCCACAAAGAGACAAGCAAGCAAACACTTTACAGAGCAATTGTGAATTTGGAATTACTAATTAAACTTCTTGGATTGTGAGGGCAGCAAGATCTTTTTGGAATGTCTCAATTGTTTGATTTTTTTTTCCTCAGCTACAGATAGATTTTAGATAAAGATGGAGACAGTTTACAGCAGTTTAGCATTGCTAATAAACCATATGTTTCTCATTTCTCTTTCTCACTTCCCAGAAACTCTAAACAAATGCATTCACATCACCACTTCAGTGTTCATTGATGCAAAGAGAGAGGAAAAAAAGAAGGCAGAGACTGTGAGAAATAAAAAAAAAACTAGAACACCTGGCTTCTCTTTAACATGGTTTCATAGGCTTTCAGCAGTCTCTGATGATTCAACAGTTGCTGCTACAAACATCTGCTTGGTGCTCTTTGCAGATCTCAATTAAGCTTCTCGTAGGCAGCCACGCCATGCCTTATTTATGATTTTTTCCCCCCAACATGCCAAACAAGGCATAAAGGCCAAAAGGTCTGAGAAATCCCACTTAAAGAGGACATAATGAGGCAGAAAAACAGACATGAGAGGAGGTTGGAGGTGCTGGCATGAGATTTAAAATAAGAAGCATTCTTGCCAACACTGGCAGCACTTTTAAGAAAATGAGAGGAGGGGGAGAAAAAAAAAGAGCATCGACAACAAACGGCGACAATGAGAAGCTCGAAGCCCTCCCTCATCTGTTTCTTTCCTATTTTTTTTTTTACGTCTTCTGTTTTTGAAAAGGCATAAGAAAGAGACGATGAAGAAGGAGTGAGTGTTGATATGATTATGTAAATGTAAACAAGATTTCCTGCCGACTGGAAGCCGTTTCTCTTTTTCTCTCTTTCTGACCCGTTCTCCTTGCAAATCTTCCATTTAAGACAAATTCCCCTGGGGAGGCCGCTCTGCCGTTACTTAACGGGATAATTATGATATACGAAACCTTTCCAAGATCGCCCCCCCTCCAACACACACACACACACACACACACACACACACACACAATTCCTCCAACTGAACACACACACAAACACCCCTCTTCTCCCCCACATCTTCGCCGTCTTCCTGAATCACTCACACTCTCCATTTCTCTTTTTCTGCTTTTCACCCTGTCTTTTATCCACTGTCCTCTGTCTCTCCTGGACAAAAGCGCTGATTTGTCGCTGAGCTGTCCTAATAACCTGAAAAATCTGTTTAACTGATGGTTCCTCGTGCCTCTTTTGTTTAATTCTGAGCTAGAAAAAGTAGACATTTCCACAAAGCTTTAGTTCTTGCTTGTGAAACATTAAAAGACACAAACATGCAGCCTTAGCAAGCTTTGAAACTGCATTACATAAACTTTTGATGGGGTTTTTTCAAAATGTAAATTTGTTAATGAATCTCTTTTTTTTTGCTTTTTTAATATTATCTTTTTACTAAAAGAGAACAGAAAACAAAGCAATATTTGCAAGACTTTTTTATTTATGAGATAAAAAAAAACCCTGCAGATGTGCTTGGAATCATTACCTTCTTCTGGTAAAAATCACCAAAAAATAAATAAATCATGAAGCAATTTTTGGGTTGCATTAACATGGCTTCACACGTAGAACACTGCGGCTATAAATAGAGCGGCTGAAAGAACTGCTCTGTGCACTATCAAGAACTCCAAGAGGACAGGAGTTGCAGGAACGAAAGCACTGGGAGGGTATCCTCATGGGAGGGAGCTTCCTCCCAATTCTACCCAGGACTGGGACGATTAAAGGTGTGATCAAAACCTCTTCCAAGAGCAAAGTCTTCCAAGTGGGATAGGAAACAGAAATCATAGGATTTTCATTTTGGACCTGTTACCAGGACGCTACTCAGATCTTAACCACACGCAGAGTGTGTGATCAGTTCTCAAATTATTAGAAAGAGATACGTAAATAAAATATTTTATCAAAGGAAATTTGAGTCAAAAGGCAGGCAGAGAAACAGAACCCACCAAACAACGACTAACTCCACGCACTAACCAAACAAGAATGGGTCACCATCCTGTAGGATTTGGCCCAGAAGAAGAAACCCAGTATGTGAATTAGAGGAAGGTTTAACAAAGGAAATAATTACTCTAAGCATAAGTCCAAAAATAAATAGTCTTTAGAACTGAAGAAAAGTTGTTTTATCATGTACTGTATAGTAAAACTTATAGAACACAACCTGTTTGTGTTACTCTGCACAGCATTAATGTCCTGCGTGGACGAGCAGACACAGATTTTAATACTTGACGTCTGTTCCATTCAGCTGTGAACTCTTTTCTCTGCAGCACGGCCTCCATCTGACTTGGCCCTTCACACCATGACCTCACAGTGGAAGAATTGAGCAGCAATCACTGGATCCTCCGCATACTTCTCCACCATCCCCGCCGTAGAGCGCGTCCGCATGTGGCTAGTTAAGTGCTAACCATAACACACTCTATTTACCCTTTGATCCCCCACAGCCAAGAAGTCTCTCTGGAACAAAGAAACACACTTTCGGTATCAAGACTCATAAATGTAAAAGAGTGGACAGAAATCACGCTCCTCCAAACATTTCATAATGCAGATGTACAACTTAATTGCGATTCTACTTGGTTGTTTGGCTCCTTATTTACTCCTACAACTTTGTTACGGAGCCACACGTCAAACTATTTACACGCTGGTGTAAGCACTTACGGCTACGACTCCTTCCTGCTTGACAACGGCCATAAACAGCCGAGTGAGAGATCAAAACTGTTCATCAGAGAGCGTGACAGATGACAGATATGGCAAGAGATTTTCCATGATCTTCAGTACACATGAAGCGGGGGACCTCAGGGGATGGGAAAGAAGGGGGGAAAAAAAAGGCACTAGAAGACCCATGTAGAAAACGCAAAATTAACTCAAGGAAAAGTTTCTTTCACGTGAGGCAGAGCTGCACAATAAATACCAGAGCAAGTAGGTTCTCACAACATTCTCTGATCAATTATTTAGAACAAAAAAAAGTGTGTGTAATGGGACAAACAGAGTGTGATAGGCAAAAGTAAAATGTTATTTGTCATATTGTCCAAACACTTGTTTCAAAGCCTGGATAATTGGCTCCACAGATGAATGGAAAGCCTGGCTTCCTGGCTGAACAGACATGACAGATGACAACATAACTTTGTGAAAACACGGTACCTAAAAGAAACTGAATCATCTCGTTGCCTTCACGTTACCACACACTGATAGTTGAGATCGAAAGCAAAGACATTTAAATCGCTTTTCATGCTCATTTTACCCTTCATTAAAATATGACAGTTGGTGAATTGTCAGTAGATCCAAGAAGGTCCCGAAGAGCTTAGAAAATCCAGTGATTCTTAAATGACAACACATGTAATGAACATGAAAGGAGGTCCAGAAAGAGAAGGAGTCTTAGTGTGAAAAACGCATTTACTTTTACAACAGGTGAACTGTATTCCAATGCTCTTTAAAACAAAGAGGACTCTCCTCAAGTGGGATCTGTTGAGAGGCTGTAAGATGGTATAACTTAGGTAACTCTCCAGGCATTTTTTTTTAAATAAATACAGCTTGGTTCTTTTCCAAAGACAAAAGCTAGTCTTGTGAGCTACTCTGAGATGGTTGTTTGTATAAACCTGTGAACACGGGGCACGCTTGTGGTGCAGCGGGTAGGGCAACCCATATATGGAGACCTTAGTCCTCAACGCGGTTGACCTGGGTTCGAATCCGACCCGCGGTCCTTTGCCGCATGTCTCTCCCCCTCTTCCACCCCCCTACCTGTCAGCCTACTTTTATAAAAAGCGAGCCACTAGAGCCGTGAAAAAAAAAACAAAAAAAAAAACTTTAAACACACACATCCCACCTACTACCATAGAACCCTGGATCATTGTGTTTGTTAAAAAAACTTTAAATGCATAAAATGTTAGGAAATGGGGGCAAATACAGTACGTTGTCAGTGGCTTATGTAGCTAATAGTACTTAGCGCAAAAAACAATAAGCAAATCCTAGCTTTCAAAACTTGATCAACTACAATGTGACATCGTTCCCACACCTTGGGTTCCAAAAGAAACCCGACGCACCATTAGTTCCTGCCAAATGGGTCATACCGTCCTATATACTGGTCACTCTAATTTGTCTGTGGCCCCTAACACCCTCTGTAATTCAGCAGCGACGTCCTATGATGATCCTCCATTTGCCATGGAGCATCATCGTGGCCACCACGCCCACCTGCTATGATATGCTGCTAAAACAATGACAAACCAGGCGTACAGTAATTAACTTGGACAGAGATAAAACTGGACAGCAATCACAAATTTCAATCAAAACGGGGGAAAGGCATCATTCTTCATTAATCCACCAGTTTTACAGAGGTAAATGTTTCATTTGCAGCAGGTGGTGTCGAAGCAACTGTACTGCACAGGGACTGTGTAGTTCTCGCAATATGAAAGTCAGGTAAAAACAAACGATTGATCTTGCATGAAGAAACTATTTGATAAGAATGAAGGCCTCGCAACCCAGTTCTGACTCCGATATGTGAAGAATAAGCAATACAGCCTCTCTCTGTGTGCCTCCATGCCTCTCTACCTCCCCCGAACAAATTGTTTTGCTGTTGAAATCCATAACACTTCTTTTGTTCCCCTTCTTTCTGTAAGCCTGCACTCTTATTTTCCCAAGGCCAAGAAACTTCAGACATGAGAACCCTGATATAAAACCAGGGAAATTTACCTGGGATTAGCAGCCATTGACAAATAACCTTGGTGATAGATGCACAGTAGATTTGGTTCAAAGCTCTCCCGGCAGCCTCAAAAGAGATTAGTTCACTTCTTATCAGGTCAGCCGTGTCGCCTGGGAAATGTGTTTAAAGTCACATTGATTTATTGAAAGATTCCCCAATAAGAAGATATCTCTAGACTTAAGGAGTGCATGTGCGTGTGTGTGATGTGAACGAGTGCCTCAAATAAATTACACCGCTTGTTCAGGGCTTTAAGAGAGAAAGAGAAAGAAAGAAAAAAAAACCCGCTTCAGACAAATACACTTAAAAAAAAACACTGTAGACATTCCAGTTCTCTGTACTTGCACCTCTCATTCTTTCTATCCCATTTACCCCATGCTGGTAGAGCTGCGGAAAACAGTGATTGTACAGTGGTGAGACGCAGAGTGACGCTGACAGGGAGGTATAATAAGGCCTCTTTTGTTCCCGAGAGAGAGCGAGATAGAGAGACATATAGGACGAAGGGGGATGGAGAGGGGTGAGGGAGCTTTCATTTACATCATTACCTTCTTAAGCGTCATTTCAGGCCAAGGAGTGAAGGCCTGTGGGAAAGTGGACAGGGAAGCCAAAGAGGGAAAAGAAAGATCTGACATGTCACTCAGCAGGTCCAGCAGAGGTTGTCCGTGAACTACCAAAACACTGTCTTTCAAGTCTGCCCTGCAGACCTTTGACCCATTTCTTTTTCCTAAAGTAATTTCTATCATGTAGGTGATTCTTCTTCTTTGGTAATCTTAGTGGAGTCAAATGCTTGTTTCAGCTTATTGTGTTTCACACAAACCTTCAACACTGTTTTTCAGGCTGTTAAATCAAACTAACATATCCATCATGTAACTGGACTGACCTTATATCACACTTTTCTAGTCTTAATGTGCATACACCAATACTCTGTACTGGCAGGCTTTAGTGCCTATCCTAAGGAGACTTCAACATTTGGGAGTGGGAAGCTGGAACCAGCCTTGCAACCTTCGGATCCTCAGATGACTACTCTTCTTACTGAGCCACAGTTGCCCCAAAGATTGGATTAGATCCGAGGTCCACTTCTATGGATAACATTTCCAGGACACACGGGTCAATACGCTATGACCTAGTTTGAATTTAAGTTGTGCATTAAAAATGATCTTGTAATATAAAAAACCCCATTGCAAATGCCAAATAAGGGGAAAACATATTTTTCCCTGTTTTTTTATCCCAGAGGTAGCACCCTGTAACTCCAAAGAGCTCCACGAACACGTCCTGCTGCCAGTGACTTGCTGATCACAGCATTATGGCGCTGAAACAAATGTAGCTCCAAAACATTCGGAGGCCTGGCTTGGGAGTGGCCTAAATACAGCTTAAATACCCAACAGCCAGCCTCTGGGGGATTTTGCAGAGTTTATTTCTACCCCAGAGACACCAGCAGGTTGGAAACACCTGCGTGCTCTTGCAGCTTTCTCCTTTTTTTATTGCTGTCCTCCATAACCCTTATCCATAACTGACTATTAGTTTGGGTGACAGACACTTTCCAAGCCATTACCTGACCTAATTCACAAGTATTTTCAGTCACTATAAGCCTGTTTCCACAGTTCACAGGTGGCTCCCGTTCCGATCTGTCTCTAGAAAAATCGGTCCTCCTCTGATCATAGTAAGATAACCGGTACAAACTTAATAATGCGGAACAACCTCTTTAAATAGGTTTCCCCTACTTAAGATCATCTGCCAGACTAATTACAAACCATAGCTAAGATCTAAATCATGTGTGAATAGATTCTCATCAAAATATGATCTATAGGCATGATGTTAGAGTTCTGTACCTCTCACCAAATGAATGCTAAACCTAGAATATGGAGCCTTAACAAGCTTTACTGTACTGTAGCAGAGATTACTGTCTTTAAGAAAGGAGCAAACATGGAGAGACACCTAAGAGTTAGACACACTCACAAGTCATCCGCAGAGCAAAGGAGTTAAACTAAAAAAACAAGGAAGCGTATAACTGCTGGCGCTGTAGTGTGATGGTTGTCTTTATCCTATGTAACTCCACTGGCCTCCCATAAATCTTTCCGTACTGTAGCTGTATGTCATCTATGATTTTATTATCATTGTCACTATCAGTGTTCCACTTTCCCCCTTTCCCCTAGTCTCTCCATCTTCCTAATTGCCTCAAGAACCACCCCTCCACCCCTTCCATGCCTTCAGCTACATACCTCCATCTCCTCCTTCTCCTGTCTCTCTGTCAGCTTCCATGCTTCCTCCATGCCTTCGTCTATCTCTCCCGCTGCTTGCTTTTAACTCTTGAGGTCATCCGGGACCCCTGGGCAGCCATCCCAGAATGCTGAGCCGGCTAACGTCCTGCAGAGCTGCCTTCTGGACAGAGCAGGCAACCGAGCCAGGACTCGAACGGCGCTCTGAGTCAACGTTGCGCTCAAACACTGCTGCAGCGTAAAAATAAGGATCTACAAAAGTTCCTCCATTAAGGAGGTAGTTCTAAATTGATCAAGAGCAACTATAGCAAACCAAATACGTCCTCAATGCTGCAGTCTGAATGCTTTAGTGAATATGGAACCATAATAATGACCAAAGACTGCCAGCGTTACTGGCACCTATAAGTGGTTTTCCATCATGTGCCAACATTTTCTGTAGAACAGAGCATATGAATAAAGACGTCTTATTTAAGAACAAAGTGCAACAGAGCCAACAGACTTCCTGAGAATCAGAAAGGGGGGAAAATATATATAAATGTGCCGAAGTAACAGAATACATGGCAATGTAACACTGTTGGATGGCACATTGATACCCTGCTGTGCACTTAACCGAGGTTAATGCACCTCATGAAACTCATGAAAACTGCTTGTTATGTTGTAAATTATACAAAAAGTATTCTTTTTTACAATGCATTCACACAAAAAAGTTAATATAAAATAAATTCTGTTACCTGTTTTTAAGAATGTTTAACCCAGAATATTTTTTTTTGCCAGAACACTACTCAGCACAAAGATGTTATCTCTTAGCTTGAAGTACAACAAGATAAAGTAAAAACCCTTGAGCAGACGGTCAGTGACCTCCGCACTGAGTTCATGCACTTGATATCCCCACTTATACCTCACTATAGCATATAATGCCACGAGTTTTCCACTGAGTATTAGAATGATCCCTGACAATGACTGAGTGCCCTAATAACACCCACCCCAAAAAAATAATCTAAAAAAGAATTTAATAATGGCTAAAGCAGCTGTGCAACATATTGTAATGATTTTTTGACAAACATTGGAGAATTTTTGTGAAAGGAGCAAAATTATTCCAGGGCATGAATTAAAGTGAACAGTTTGCAGCTGTTCCGATCGACTTTCTGGTTATTTTAGGAAGCTATAGAATAGATAAATAAATAATTCAGATTTTAAACTTACATGTAAAGTCAGTGTAAATGCATTATTTTCACTACCACATTTATTCTCCAACATGAGCTGCAGTAAGATGTTGGCTTGAACATTGTAAGAGATTTATGACATGCCCGCAATACATTTGAGGAACTGATGGCATCAAGCCAATGGTACCACAATATCTAAAGCAGAACCACCCAACTGCTACATAACTTTCTATTCCGAGCTGCTAATATGAACCTTTGTTAAAATGTGGACTTTAAATTGCTGTTCTTTACATGTTTTGTTTTTTATCTGTGTTTTCTACTATATGAATAATTTTCATACTGTTTTAGACCCCGAGAAAAGTGCCATTACTGGCTCAGCATTTATCCGTTAGCCACCAGTGGACCTATTGCCTGCAATAACTTTGTAAACGTCAATGTCCTTCCCCACAGAGAGTACTCCTGGACTCTCTAACTGAGCCAGATTCTGTTGGAGGTTCCTTCCAGTTAAAAGTTATTCTTTTCCACGGTTGTCACATGCTTTTAGTCACAATAAGGAATTGCTGCAAAGTCAATGAATGGATGGAATCTGCTAGGCTTTTTTTTTAGACATATAACATTTCACCAACTGCCTTTATAAACTGTCATTAACTTTCACTGTGTTATAATATAGAATTAGAATATATTTAACTGAATTTGCATCCCTCTGTGTGACTGGAGATGACTATATTGATCTAATTGTCTATTTCTGTTTACACTGGAACTGTTTGTCTTGCAACGTGACTTCTATGGTGAATAAATTGAACTAAATTGGATTGAACTGGAGTTGGGGATGGTGCTGAAGACAATTTAACCAAGGATCTTTTCTAATGTAAATATAAAAGAAATGCTGCATCATATTACGTACCTTACGGTTTTATGTGCATGAATGGGAACTAAACTCTGCATGTTATCAATTCACTAAACCTGATGATTGTTCGCTGTCAGACAGACAAGTGGCACGGTCCATCCAGACTCTGCTCCCTACTTAGAAAGGTAACAAATTTCAAGGTTGAAAACAAAGCAGAAACGCACACAAAACCACGAGAGTGTTGAGTTTCTAAGAAGTTAACACGAGGGCTTGTGTCTCTGTGTCACTGCTCAAGTGGAAAGCTATAATTAGCGATGGAGTTGTTGCCTGAGTAGTTCAACTACGCACAAACACATACAGCAGCAACAGCAAACAACACGGCGTGCCCGTGTAGAGTCGACGTGTAATGATAAAATGACAAGAAATCAAAAGTCAGACATCGGTGTTGGAACCTTCCAACCACATAAACACAGGCACTCACGTGAACAGGCAGTGCAGCAGTCATGTCTCACGCAAACGTACATGTGTATCAGAAAAAAGACAAAAGGGTCGGTTTCATTATTTTCCAAAATCCTCAGTAGTTGAGATCACAAGCACGAGGAAGCACATGCAGAATTTTTTTTTTTTTTTATCTTCTAGAATCCAGCCCTCCCCCCCATGCAGACAATCGGGCGAGCCGGTGATCAATACATAACAGGGAGAGAGTCAAAAACAATATTGCGACATCAGGGCCAATGTCTATAAAATGCCTGTGTTTATTCAATAAAGAGGGGAAAGACAGACTGGGCTCGCTTGACCAGAGATGGATGAAGAAATCAATTTGTGTGCCTCTCACTTCCAACAAATGAGAAATATAAAGAGACAAAGAGGCTTTCGTTAATCTGCAGAGATGCACAAAGGCACATCATACATGCATCCTTAGTGAGAACTTATCATTTTATAGAGATCACACAACTGTTTATCACAGTTTAAATGTTATCAAGGTATGTCTGCTGACAGATGGCAAGGATCTCACCGATCTAAACGTTACATAGAGATAGTATCGCTATTCCAAACATGCATCATCTTCTCTGCTTTCAATGTGAGGAGTACTTTCAAGCTGAGACAAAGACATCAAGAAACATCAACTCCCCTTTCAAATGTACTGCAGTATAACAGGCTTCAGTTCTGCTATCGACCCCTCGCCCTCTGATAAATGTTTGTATTTTGGGCTAACAGGGCCTTGTTGACATGTTTCTCATTCTGCATGAAATCTATCGGAGTGGATTGCCAGTTATCGCAGAGAGTCAGCCACAAAGACTGAAAGAGGGCGACAAGTCAGGGAGGATAGAAAAATTTTGGGAAAAGAGATTCAGAGTGACAGAGAAATGGCTTCGCAGTTCCTGGAACCAAGTGTCTGTCTGTCTGTCTGTCTGTCTGTCTGTCTGTCTGTCTGTCTGTCTGTCTGTCTGTCTGTCTGTCTGTCTGTCTGTCTGTCTGTCTGTCTGTCTGTCTCTGTATGTGTATGTGGGTGTGTGTGCCCTGTTTAGGCATCAGAGTGAGAACCATTTTTCTGACTTTACCTTCAAAGTGAGGACATTGTGCGAGTCCTCACTTTGGATTTCGCTACCAGTACGGTTTAGGAATAAGGTGTGACTTGAGTTTAGGTATCCAATGGTAACGGCTAGGTTTAGGGTTATTGTCAGGGTTAGGGCATAGAAAGGGTTGAAAAGGATGGAAAATCAGCGCAATTCAATGGGAGTCAACACATGGTCCTAACTGCGTTAAGCAAGATGAGGATGTGTGTGTGCGTATGCATGTGTGAGCGTGTGTATCTGCATCAAAGAGTGCAGTCCAGTGTCAGTCAAGAGGCCCATCAAACACACCGCTGCTTTTCCACACAATGATATGAGCAGAATGTCAAGAACAACAGCGACTAGCGGGCGAACGCGGTGCAGCTCTGCATGTGCAAAGCACGATTGCACCGGAGCATTTTTGTGTGTGTCGGGGGCGCACGTGTGTTTGCTTCATCAAAAACAAAGGGATCCGAACACACACTCATGCATAAGCAAAAATATCACTGGCTGTCAGTCAACTTCAAACAATGCAGCTGTAATCTATGATAACACAAGCGCGAGCGCGCGGGGAGCCTGAACAACCTGAGCCGACTGAACTCGCTCTGACCATTAAAGGCAATGCTCACGCTGAGCAACAAGCCCGACGAAGTCAGGAGGTTGCCGGTTGAATTCCGGCTCAGCCTGTTCCGTGTTTGCTTTGCTTTGAGTCGTAGCGAGCCTGTGGCCTGAGAGGCTGTTAGGATGTGTAAACACAGCAAGACTCCAAATCCCAGAGGTCTGCGCTCTGCTCAGAGTCTAACAGGGTTCTGCTTCTTATCAATTATCCCAGTTGTCAGACCTCCCTGTCGACAAGGAACAGAGCAACATGCAAACCCCCCCCCCCCTTCCTTTGCCACCCTCCTGCTCCCACACGCGCTCTCACACACACATTTGGCCTCTGATCTCTCCCCAGTGGATATATTCTATTTCCTATTTCCGTCATCACCTGGTTCTAATTTACAGGTCCGGAGAGGGAGTGCTGGATCAAGCCAGGCTAAATAGCTGTCAGTCACACCATGTGTAGAGCTGCCTTCTGTGGCTTTCTGCCGCTGCTCCGTTCCCCACTTTCAGTGTATTTTAGTGTTCGCTGCACATGTCGCGCTTTGTTCAGCATCCAGAGGGATACGCTCTCTTAGCATTAAACCAAGGCATCGAATAGCCTCCTTTCAAGATAAATGGAAACAATTATTTGGTGTACAGCAAATCAAGTTGTGGGAAACATTTCTTAGAGCCTTTCCACAGAAGGGGGTTTAAAAGTATTACGGAGCGCAGGGACAGTTTCAGACTCTGACCTCTAGATGGTGCTGATCTTTTAGCAGTGGGGATCTCAGATGCGTGTGGATGTGTTTTTCCCTGCGGGGATTATTAAAGTTCTCCTGATTCCTGATAGAAGCACTTGTGTGACAGATAGGGTGGTGTGTGCAAACAACCCGCATGTGTTGCTGTATTGTGTTTAGAGCTTACGGCAGTGTGTGCACAAAAATGTCAACATTAGAGTCATCAGGCGTTGTGTGTGCGGGCGCATACCTTTTTTTAAAAAAAAATTCTATTTATTTTTTCCCCCCCTAACGGACAATAAAAACATTAATTTGCCTTGAAATCATTTCTGATGTAAATGTATAGCGGGGCCCATTGGAACCCAGTAATGAAGCATGCGGCATCTCGCCGAGTCCTAATTTGACTAGTTAAATGACTCCATTACGTGTCTAACAGACAGAGGCAAATCATTTCTGGTCAGTTGAGGCTCACTTAGCCGCATCCTGGTGTTGGGGAAATGTCTCTGTCTCTGGCTGGCTGACTGAGTGGCTGGCTCGATCTGGCTCATTGTCCCTGCCGCTGCGATCTTAACTGTTTCCATTGGTCTTTTCTAAAATGGAGCGATGCTTGAAACGCGCGTGAGGAGGGCAGGGTGGAGGACTGTAAACTGTTTAATTTTCACACGCGGTTCTATTTTAAGGTCGAGCATTTTTTTTACAACAGCAAAATAAAAAATGGAATCGGTTAAACAATGCAAAGGAAAATAGAGAGGGGAGCAGTTTTTACATTTCTTTGCGTAAAATGTGGCGTTTGCGATCCCAGTGTGTGTGATCATATCTTGTCAACAATGTTTGGCTTCTGACTGAGGGACAGATACACCGAGAGGGGATTCAGATATATTGAATTATTAAAAAGGACTACCTGCTGTCCATCACTGTCACTTAACACATGTAGAATGTGAAGTGTCTTCCCAGCAGCCACAGGGTGGACATCTGTTACCACACACACACACACACACACACACACACACACACACACACACTGTCACACTCCACAATCATGCACAGAGTGGCACCTCGAATGTCTCCGTTCAGAGAAGATAATGATGAATTTGTTTTATTGCCGCGAAAAGCTTTGACAGAGGCACACACACGTCGCAGTATTTACACAGAGCAGATCACCTGCCATCTTTACCAAATTCCCTCAGGACTGCAACATTAGAAGTTGGATCAAAATGAACATGTGTGTGTGTTTGTTTATATATATATATATATATATATATATATATATATATATATATATATATATATATATATATATATATATATATATATATCCTCCTGCACCTCAGCAGGGCTTACAATAGTTAAACTTTTTCAACTCTCTTTTACGTCAGCCTCTACACTTACAGCTCTGATTAGAAACCCGACATGACAACCAATAAATTATCAAAGAGTTCACCTAGAAGTCTCAGCTCAGCTCACGTCCTGGGTGGGGAATTTGGCTTTTATGTGAGGAGATTCAGATTAAATGGCAGAAAACGGCTCGTTTAATTATACTGTGAGCAAACATTAAACAGTATTTGTAAAAAAACGGACCAGAATCACTCAGATCCAAGGTACATAATGAACACAGAGAAAGGGGGCAAAAAATCATTAAATAAAACCTACTGATAAGAGGTAACAGATATTTATTTTATGTGTGTGAGTTCACGTCCGCTAGTCTTCGGAACGCACGCACCACGTTCTAATCCACTCTGGCCTCCTAGGACGCCGCGTTTCATACTAAAACATAAGATGCACGCTGATTAGCTTTGCCTTTCAACCTCGCGGACCTCATGAACCCCGGGACTTACAGCCCGCCGCATGCGTGCTCGTCCATTGAGCTCGACACGAGATCCCGCTGATTATTCAGTTGGGTGTGATGGGCTGATGAGTGACACGCTTGCATCGCTGATGGCAGCCTGTCTGAACAGATTCGTGCCAAAGGCGTTGGTGTGAGTTTGCTGCGTGTTCAGGGAGTCGTGGCATGCTCCGTGTGCTTGTGTGTGTAAGGGGAGGCGGGGGCGGGGGGGTCAATGAGGAAAAAAAACTGCTTTGAAGTTAGTCATCTTACACACTAACATAGACTCTCCATCAAATCATATTCATCTTCCCCCGATTCGATCCCCCACCACCTCCTGCGTATCTCCCTACGCCCCCGCTGCCTCGGAACACTGTGTGTCAATAATGCTACCAGCTGCTCCACTGCTGCTCCGATGAGTGCGTAAGACACACAGGGAGACAGGTAGACACACACAGGGGGAGGCAGACAGAGGCCTTAGTCTGTTGGACATAAAGGGCTTAATGTGAAAGGTAATTATGCAGTCTGATCTCACATCCAGGATTTAAGAGCTAACTATACCAGCCGTCTGTCAGAGGCGCACACAGTGATGTCAATAAATAAGTGCCATGTGAGAGGAAGACAGACAGATGGATGGCTAAATAGATTTATAGATAGATGCACAGAGACAGCCCTGTTCTCAGCACCAATATTTGCTGTTGGAGCGACAAATAAAAAACGCTGAGTAAAACTAGAACCCCGCTGCGCAAACATATCAGCGGTCAGGTGGTTTGAAATGAATGTATTTTCTCTTCCCTGGCATATATACAAGATACCTGCTATGAGGCAATGAATGTCCCTATATATTACATATTCACTTTGGAAGCTATAAAACATGAAGCCGTTAAAACTGTCATTTTGACACGGACGCAACGCGTTTGACAAAAATATTTATTGTTTATTTACTATGAGACCTCGAAGAACAATTTATTTCAGAAAAGAATTAACTTCTTGCTCTCTTATTTAATTTTAACCTATTAAATATTTCTTAATGTTTCATCTGAGTGCCTCCTTACCTGATTGGTCAGATTTTTCACCATATTCCCAGTTCTACTTTTTAAGCGCAGACTTTAGGTTTTGTTTGGAGTTCACTGCTCTCTGTGGATATTTGGTGTGAGAGCATCAGCGATCTAATTCCTTCACCCTGTGGGAAAATGTAAGTCTTTCTTTAGGATTTTCCCTGAAGTTTGCTGTATATGACATGGTCTGTACCTGAAGGTAAACTTTTGCTGAATGATCACGTTCAAGAAGATATATCTGGAGATATATATGATTAAAGGAGAAAAAGGGCAACTTGATTGATTATGAATTTGGTTAAGGTTACATCTGAGAGGAGGGTGGAGTTAAAAGCCAGTTTATGTCAGACCCACAGTAATACTGGCAGGGTCAAGCCTCAGTTGGTGTAAACTGATATAACAAAGGCATTTGTGATGTTATTGACGAAGGAAAAAAAAAAACTGGCTTCATTTTATAGAGTTATGAAAAGGTTCTTCAAAAAGAAGCTCATTTCAGTCTATCCTGAGTTGAGCAGAAGGATAGAAAAAGTGGAGACTTTTAGACACGACGAAAGGAGAACAAAATGAACGGAACAGGCTAAAGCAGGAAGCAAAGTGAAGGTGCGTTTACTTTCTGTTAGCATTCTTTATTTAAATGTGGCGTCTTTGCTCTTTCATTAATTCAATCATCATTCTTCTCTCCCAGCACCAGCACTTCCTCCACCTCCCTCCCCCCCTCCTTCCTCCTCTTTTTGCAGTGCCGGGGCACCCCTGTCGTTTGGGTGACTGTTGATCCTTGCAAAGAGGACAGATCAAATATTTCTCCTCCAGTGTATGAGGCTTTCCGCTGGGGCTGGGCAGATATGATGATTGGGGCTGACGGATGGACGGGGGCCCTGGGTTTTGAAGTCTGAACCAGACAGCGGTGGCTTTGATAGCCCCCCACTCCTTTCGCGCACGATCACCAAAGAGCCCGGGCGAAAAAGAGAGGAGAGAAGATAGGGAGGGAGGGAGGGAGGGAGGGAGGGGGTGAGGTTAAGAAGAGGAGGGTGCAATTGAGCGTGAATGGGGAACAAAAGCATGTGTAGAGTCGACAGGCCTAGCGGCGGCAGCAGCGAGAGCCACTGTCAGAGGCTTTTTGAAGTTTAAACACTGCTCTAGCCTCCACTCCACTTCGCCTTTTCCCCTCTTTCAGTGCTTCCTTCCTCAAAAACCGTCTGCTTCTCGTGTCCGTGAATGCCTCACTCCTCCGTTTTTTCTGTTCTCTTTACTTTTAACGCTCCGGTGGTATCTCACATTTACGTACTAACAACTATTCAACACTTCCAGTTCTTCTGCTGGGTTTTGAAAAATTGCAAGCTCGCAAAATTCTTTCAGTCGTCATACTGCCATCAATTTGGTTTAGACTGCTGCCCGAAAAGCATTATAAATAAATAAAAACAATTACCCATGTGCACGCTGTCAGAGTTATAATTTTTATTTATTTATTCATGTTTGGTTTGCATAAACAGTCAGCCATCCTGAAATATTTTAAATACTGTGTTCAAATAAAAAGCTGAGGCCTTTTCTAAGGATAGTGGCCTATTTAAAAAAAGGTTCTTTGTCTTCATCAGTTTAAATTATTTTAAATAAAAGGTATCCCATTTTTAGAAATAAATAATGTCAGATAATCTCAGACAAAATTTTCAAAACCATAAGGTTATTTTTTTTAATTAACTGGATAAGTGTTGATACGTTTTTGGTGTCATATTTAGTTTCTTGGTTGTTAATAACAATAAAAATAGTGTTTTGTTTGTTTCTTTACTTTTATCTTATTTAATCTATTTATTTGGCTTTTGTCTCCTGTTTTGGCAACTCAGGTAAACAATATGGTGGGCCTGGTTGCCTTACAGTGTAAAAGCAGATTTGCTCTACAAAAGAATTGATTTAAAGGCACGCCACATCTGGTTCAGGCAACAGAATAGATGAAGAAGGCCTGTTTTCTTTGTTTCTATCGATCACTTATATGTGCCTTTTTACTAATGTGTAAACAAACGCAGGTGAGGAAAAAATAACAAAGGCAAGAATGGAAATAGATAAGTAAGGAAAACCTAAATAAATAAAAGATAAAACGGTGAGGCGGCGATGTATGTATATTTTCTTAATGCCTTCAGATCTTTAGGAGCCTGTTCCACAGCTGTGGGTTTGGATACGTTTAAAAGGAAACTAAAGACTAATCTATTCTGTTTGGCTCTTTATCTGTTATCGTTTAATACTTCACAGTACTTTACATTTTAAATATTAACAGCATTAACTACTTTCGTGTTTTTTATCTAGATTTTATTTTTATTTCTAGTATTTTGCATATTAAGATGGAAAAATCCTAGCAAGTCTTTTGCTTTGTTGTTGATAAAAGAGTTTTTTTTTTATTACTTGCATTTTATTGTTTACTTATTTATTTATTTTTTTGGTTTGTTTACTGTCAATCCCTCAAGAAATGCCTCCGCTAATATAATCCAGAATCTTTCAGGAACTTTGTGAGGCATGTGTGCTGTAGTCACTGTCATACAACAGACAACAAAGAGGAAAGTGTAAAACCTGCTTAAATCTTCCCGTAATGTCTGACGTGCTTAAAGGTCAAAGGTTAGGTTAGGGGCTGGGCTATGACATCATCATTGTGAAATAGTTCTGGACTGATCCATCTGATTTAAATATTTCCGTGTCTTTAAAAACAATGATTAAAAAAAACTGGGGCTCGCCCCCCCACCCCCAGTAAGCCCCCACTAAAGGCTGGTCCAAATTACAGTTTAGATGAGAGCCTGAATACTCATTAGTAAATGTGACAACAAAGAAAGGACTGTCAGCATCCATTTTGAACCAGCACAAGGCCTTAGAACCGTCCAAATGAGTCAGAAACATTAAATGTGGCTTTAATCAAACCTTAAGTAGATGAAATGAAAGAAAACACATCGCGTTTGAAGACCTGGAGTCACCTGTGACGCGGTTTAAACTCCGTTATTGTCCGAAATGTGAGGAAAATACTTGCTCTGCGAGCTCTACAGCGTGAACAGGCGGTGACACCCGACAGATGGCTTTTGTCAGACCCGGAGAGCAGAGAGTTAACCCAATCCTCCACTCGCCCTCCCCTCCATCTCTCCCCTCTTTTCTTTTTTTTTTTTTTAAATGTCTCCCATATAAACAGATTTTGTTGCTGCTTAAAGTGGGCTCAAAATTAAAGCGTATCGTTTTACACACATATTGCATGCATATTACAGAGCCCCAGCTGGTGGCAGGCTGCTCTTAAGAGCCATATGATTAAGTTAGAGGTTGGGGTATCCGATAAGATTCAGGCTCTCTCTATCTCACCGCCTATTTTACTGCAAACTTATTAAATGGAGGAAGCGACATTATTTTTTTTTTTCCAAGTGTATGTGTAATTATTGTCACACACCTGTGACTCCCTGCCATCCACGACAGGGAGGAAGAGGAGGGAAGGTGGGATGATGAGGAGGGGAGGGGAGTTGGAATGAGGAGAAATGTCGTTGGGAGCAGCGGGAGGCCTCGTTTCAGGAAAAAAGGGAGGAGGATAAAGAGGAGAGGAAAAACAAGAGAGCTTGTTAATCAGGCACTTTCTGTCAGTGGCTGTACACTGATATCCTAATGATTCACGCCGAGATAGTGACATCACACGGGAGAGTGACGGAGAAACACAACAAGGAGGAGGCTGCAAACCAAAGGAAAGGGGGAGATGACAGGCCCCGAAAAAAAGGACAAGTAGTTTTGCACAGACAAGATGACAGAAAGCAAGAAGAAACGGGGGGGGGAAAGAGGAGAAAAGAGACATAAACGTCCCTCCAAGTGTGCCGCTGCATTCCTTACACACACAAGCGCTTGTTTCATTTCAACAGAATGTTTCTGCTGAGGAAACATTGTCAAAGTTTTCCAGCCAAGAACCAAGCTGTTCCATTTCTTCCCTCTCCTCCCCGCGTCCCAGTCCCCTCAGCGGACCACCACGTCGGAGGCAACGACATGCGATACGATCCTCTGAAGACAAAGGAAATTACCTATTAGGAGGGAGAGATGATCTGCCTTTAGCCGCGCTCCAAGAAAGTGACTCACGATGTAGTAATTGTTTACCTTTGACTCAACCCATAAGTCTCTGCTCCCATCTCTCTGCTCACTTGTAACATAATATTTTGCTCCGCTGCTTTCAGAAGCTCTCGCTCTCCTTCTTTTTTATTTTCTCTCTCCCTCTCTCTCTCTCTCTCTCTCTCTCGATCTATTCTAACAGGACAGATGTCATCGCCCCAAACAGTCTGAGTCACTGCACGCCTCCGTACCCCTGAGTAACCCAAGGACAGGAGGGAAGACAGAGCTGTAATTTTTACATTTTAGACATTTAACTGATGCTGTTAATCATCACAACTTGAGGGTTCGGTGTCTTGCCCAAGGACATGAGGACAGAGCTAGTAATAATTTAAAGACAGGAGGTGTGAGATTATTATTGCTATTATAATAAAGAAAATTATAAAAATTTAAAAGAGGTCAAAATATATATATGTAAACATATTTGGATTTAAAATGCATGCTTTAAGTCATGTAAACATAAGGCTCTATCGTGTGCTATTGATTTTTAAAAGATTCATCTTACTGTAAACGGCGCTGACTTCAGCGTGCAAGCTCCCGTATTTTTGGTCCTCTGAATCCGATTCCAGGCAAACATTCCTAATTTTTTTTTTTTTAGCTTGGCCACTTTACAGAGCCTTCCACAAGTGCTAATGTCTCCTGAACCTCTCCATACGATGCATTTTCTTTATTGCATTTTATTGGGAATGCTTGCGATAGACAAAAACGAAGTAGTACACGGTTAAGATTTGGACGGGAAATGATGCATGGCTTTCACAAGCTTTTACAGAAAAAAAAAATCCAAAAAGTGTGCAAAGCATTTGTATTCAACCCACTTTTACCCTGAGACTATTAAAGAAAATTCAGTTGAACAGTTCAAGGAATACAAGAGAAGGGCCGTATACGGGTTATAAAAATGTAATAAAAATATGCAACGACCAAGAAGTTCTTGGAAACTGTAGAGGAGATGAAAAAGTCCAAGTTCAAGGTACATGATTTGATGTACTAATAGTCATTAATATTAGCTGAAGGACAAGTGGCTAGATAAAAAAGCTACAAGAAGTCCTGATTAAAGTTCCAATAAAGCATGTAGCTAACATGAAAGTAGGTGCTCTGGTCAGACAAGAAAATGTTGCTTTCTGGCAAACATGCAAAAGACTATTTGGTACAAAACTAGGAGCACCTGACAGTGGAACACGGTGGTGGCAGCATCGTACTGCGGGCAGAACTTCAGCGTTGATAAGAGAGTTGGCCAGAGCTCTGGGCAGATGCAAGGAGGCTAATTACACCTTTTTTTCTAGAATAAAGAAACGTTGGAGACTTTATTCCCAGGCAGAGGGTCCGCTTCCATGACTACAACAGACTTTTTTTCTTTTACTTTTCTAGATTAGTAAAGTTGAAAGGGACACACCCCTAAAGACTTTCTGTTCTAAATACAGCAAAAGGTGCTTCTAATAAGCAGTGAGTCAGGAGGGCTGAATAGCTGATATAAACTCTACACTATTGAGATTAATAATTGCAAGACATTTTGAAAACTATGTATAATTTTCCTTCCGCTTCACAGCTATGCGCCCCTTTGTGTTGATCTGTTGCGTAAATTCCCAATAAAACGCGTTGAACTTGGTGATTTTTTTTCGACGTGACACAATGTGAAAAGCTTCAAAGGGTGTGATTAGTTTTGCGGATCACCGTAGTTGGTCGTTAGTCTGTATAGACGCAGTTTTACCTCCTGAATGAAAAGGATCTGGCGGAAAAGGAGGAAAAAAAAAAAGAAGAGAGACGGCTGGAAATAGCATCGGCAAGCGAGCAGGCTGCATGTGCTCCTTTTTTTTTTTTTTGTTGGGCGTAATGATTTAATAGAAAGCAGATGGTTACAGATGCAGGGGCCGAGAGCCTGTGATGACATATCTTTAATATTTTAGAGTGGTTTTTGCTGTAAATGTTGCAGCAGCTGTTTCCCAACACAGTAAATTTACAGCAGGTTTTTTTTTTTATCCTTTTTTTTTTTTTCTTTTTGTGTGTTTGCGAGCTCGTGTGACTGACAGCTATTGGATTTACTGTAAATTACAGAAATGAATATGCAGAAGTGATGAAAAGGAAGTGGAAGGGGAGGGAGGCAGTGCGTGCACCCCAACTGTTTGTCACCGAATCAATTCCTGCTCAGTCTGAACCCCGCTGATTATTCTCTTATTTTAGTTTGCTGGAGCCGGCTCGCACACGGTCGCTGATACCCGAATGTAAAGGGATACAAAAAGCATCAAACGCGGGGAGAGAGAGGTTGACGCGGGAAGAAGGGGAGAGGCGGCGAAGATAAATATATATTTGTTTTGTGTTGTGTTGTGGCCGCTGGTTTGGCTTTAATGTCAGCAGCGAGGATAGGAGGATGGAAGGCTTTCTGCGCTCGAGTTTGGGCGATTGTCATCAATGCGAATCTTGGCATTTAAACCAGCCTTTTCAAACGGGAGTTTTTGAAATGCAAATTCAGCAACACGGGCCCTGTAAAATTAAGAGACACATGAGTGAAAGAGACACTTTTAAGGACATGACAGTTTACTGTTTGAGTGTACGCATATATTGTCCACGAGACGACTGGCTGTGTTTTTATCTGCAGTTTTATGCAGAAAGAAGGTGAAAAGCAAAAGAAGCGTTTTTTTTTTTTTTTATCTCGCCCTTGACTCCCGTGTTTGCGCCTCAAGGGATGTGTTCGATTAGGTGCCTCCTTTTCCCCACAGACACACGGAGAAAATATGATTCACATTTTTTTCCCCCCTCTCTCCATCTCTCTGACGCTACAGTTATTTAAACATCAATAGCCATGTGTCTTCTTTAGCACACACTCTTTCTCATATTGATATTTGTATATGATCATTACTTTTTGGCCCTGCACGCTTTGTTATATCGCGTCAGCTTCAATAGGTGTGAGATCCAATACTGCAACCTCTGCATTCCCCCAAAAAGCCGATAAAGCAGCCTTCATTGTGTAAGGGGAATCTAATGTAAGAGCACTGCACATTGACTAAATATGAATAACTCAGGAACACTGGAAACTGGGTGGAAATATGATGGAATTCAACTAACTTCCTTTATTTTTTTAATAAACCATTTTTTTAACATTCAATACTTCATGGAAATAAATCAACACTTCTTCAAAGAGAAGGGAAGCAAGCTTATTGTTTTAAAGTAACAGATAAATAAAAGTTTGCTGAACTGATGTCACTAAGAAAAAGTTGCTGACTTTTCCAATTAAAACAGTTTAAAAAAACATGTTTTTAAATGTTTCACATAATAAATGTTTAAAACAAATGCATTATCAGAAGAAGAAATTGGACTCTGAGATGCGGTTTAGCCGGATTTCCATATTTGTTTGTTTCTTCTTTTTTATACTTTTACTCTGACGTTGCCAGAGTTTCTATGCAGTTTTGGGTAGTATTTCCAGCTTTGGATAAGTATGACAAAAAAGAAAACTAAATGTCAAAAATGTGTTACAGTTTCATATTAATTTTATTTGAATTGAAATTAACATATTTTATGTTTAAGTTACAGCTTTAGCCATCAGCATTTTGGATTCTGATCTGCTTTTTTGACCTCTCTGCTGTGGCTCTTAAACTGGGTGTAGATGCTGAGCAAAGCTTTGAATTTCCCGCTTTAAACATTTTAAGCTCAAAACATAATTTGACAAATCTGGTAGGTCTAAGTTAGTTAAATGACCAAAATGGTCACTTAAATGTGTTTTTACCATATAAAGCACAGCAGAAAAAAATCTAGCAAGGTTAGTGAAGATAAACCCTGATTTCTACTCATCCATTAAAAGGAAAAATGCTGCCAAATCAAAACTAAGGCCTTTTTAAGGCCAAATGTTGAAGTTTTGCATGTGTTATTGAAATGTTGTTCCCAGTCATTTTACAGGGGTGATAAATGCTGGGCCTGTAGAATTGCTGATTTTATTTATTCATTGTAATATTTCCTTTAAGTGATAAAATTGGGCACCTGTTAGAGATTGTTTAAGGACCATCTCTGGCACTCAGGCCTTCAGCTTCACAATTTACTGCTGCTGAAAGAGATCTAAATATTTCAGAAAACTCAATAGGACATTGAAGATTTCAACTGAGGGTCTCTGTTTAAAACCTTCTTTAGTGAAACCAGGGACCACTAAACTATGGGAAACATCTTTTAAGTATTTGTACTACCACTTATTATTAAGATTCAACTGTTTTCAATTATGGATGACAGAATTGTACCCTCAGATTTCAAATATATGAAGGATATATAAAATATAATTAACTCAGTAATTGTAATGTTTTTTCATTTATCTTTGCTCCTTTTTAAAATGCAGTTGCTTTATTCCAAAACGTCATGTACCTCACCATCCCCAGTCTATGTTACGCCAGGGAGTGCCTGGTTAAATGGTGAGACTCTGAATTGATGTGGGCCTGCGGGAATACGACTCAAACATCGTTCAGGTGGTGTTTAGTAACGGATATGAATGCAACAGGAGCGCCGAAACACCGACCTATGTGCGGGGCCAGACACTTCGCTCCTTGTTCCATGTCAGCTCACATGCTTGTCTTCCTGCTTCCTGTCAGCGGCATATATCCCTCTGTTTCCTGCACGCCATGCTTCTGCTTTTCAAAATGGAACATTCTTCACAATCACAATCAAACGGTACTGGTACTAAAGGTACTGGTCTGAGATCTGATGATTGACTTACATTGCACCAACTGGATAGATGGTCATGCAAGAGCAGGATAAGGTTACAGACTGCAGGGAATCAGCAGCTATGCAGCTTTTTTTTTCAGATTAGTGTCAACTATTGTTAAATGAACAATTGCAAGACAAACTGGAGTGTGCAAACTGTTATTTTAACTAAATTAAATGACGGTGAAGACAAAATGCGCTTAGAAATATTTTTAGATATTGTAGTTTAGAATCCAACTTACATTAAAGGGGTTCCACTTGTGAACGCGAGGGATTCAAGTGGAGCTGTGGGGTTACAGAGAGCATCGGTAATAAAAGTGGAGGATTTCAGGTACATGGGGTCAACTGTCCAGAGCGATGACAAGTGCAGAAAAGAGGTGAAGAAACATGTCCAAGCAGGTTGGAATGATTGGAGAAAAATTGTCACATGTCTTGTGTGATAAAAAAGTATCAGTGAGAATGAAAGGAAAGGTGTACAAGACTATGGTGAGACCATGGATGTCTGGTTTAGAGTCACTGGCACTAAGGATGAGGCAGGAGGCAGAGGTGGAGGTAACAGGGATGGAGATGTTGAGGTTCTCTTTGGGAGTGCTGGCAATGGATAGGATCAGGAATGAGTACAGCTGAGGGACAGAACATCTTAGATGTGTTGGAGATAAAGGCCTAGAATGCCAGAGTGAGATGGTTTGGATATGTACAGAGAAGGGATCAAAACATTGGTAGAAGGATGCTGCAGCTGGATCCGCCAGGCAGGAGGTCTGGAGGAGGACCAAAAAGGAGATTCATTGATGAAGAAAAAAGAGGACATAATGGTGGTTAGTGTGGGCGAAGAACATGCAGCAGATAGAGTTAGATTGCTGAAAGGGAAAAGCTAAAAGAAGAATCCTGGGATTCCCAAATTATTCAAAGTTGGACATGAACACACATGTCCTGCACCTTTATTGGGTATTTTTAAAGTTCAAAATAGTGCATCTGAGTCAGAGGAACAGATGTCATTTGATGGTGTCTTTAATGGCTGAATAAAGAGGGAAATTTAAATGATATAAAGTTTATAAAGGTAATCAATTGAACACTATAGCACTGAACCTGCTGATCCCTGGAGAGAGCTGATAGAGTGAATACCGGCAGTTTGATCACTGGCTGACTGACTGGTGGATAAGCAGTTTGTAGTTGTGTGTAGAAATGCAGGACAAACATGACGGAACATTGAAGATGTCTACCTGCTGATACTCAGCGATACAGAGGGAGGAACGCTAGTGAGAGAAAAACGGCATAAGAAGGAAGTCTGACTAACAAACACGTCTAGTGTTTTGTCAACGGAAAGTTCTGTCCTATGAGGAGAGAGAAAGTCCAGTCACTAGGAATGAGATCCATTTTAGATCGGTAGAGAACGAGAGAGGTGGCGGCAGAGAGGATGGGAGGTATTGATGGATGTGCAGAGGGAAGCTGGGGGTGGGCCACAAAAATAAACCCAGCTCCCATCTGATGAGCAGCTTGTCCATAATTCTGAGTCCCCGGTTCTTGCCAAGCCTGTTTCCTGATACAGAACCATGATTAGAACAGAATTTTGGAAAATATTCCCTTTTAGTTCATTTGGCCCCTTACCTGCCCCCTCCCCCTAAACATGAACACACACATTTTACCATCACCCCCCACCCCCCTCCCACACACACACACATTCAAATTTAATTTGCTTTTTGGCCTAAAAGCACTTCTACCATGTCCCATGGAGATCCAGGTGGTTATTTCTTTCTCAACCCCCCCCCCCACACGCTGTTATAAAAATATTATAATAAAAACGGCAGGAAAAGATGTGTGTTCATTCCTGTTGCAGCCAACAGCTACAGGACAGATGATGTGGCCATCTTGAGATCGTTTGTCATCTGTCGGGCAGAGTTGACCTTGCATCGGCTGCCGACCGTTGCACTGATATCATCTTTTATGGTGAGAAAAAAAATAGATACGGAATAATGGAAGAAGCCAGATAGAGAGAGAGCGAGGCGGCTGTTGTTTTCGGTAATAAAGACAGCATTTATGGCTTCCCCTTCCCCACTGCCAGTTAAAAGAGAAACAAAAATGGAAATCCATTACGGAACGCTTCTTAAAAGTGTGACCAATCCTTGTTCAGTCAATTAAAGTCTGGAGACGGAGAATATGATGTTTGTCTGTTTAGCCTTCAATGCATACAGATCAGCCTGGATTTGATGATGGAAAGAGACTTTTTTTCCCTCAGTCATAGAGACAGCGGGAAAAGGAAAAAAAAAGACAAAACAGAGGGAGATGGAGGGATGGAGGGGCAGTGTAGCCAAGCTCTGCTTATCTCTTTTCTTCTCCTTCGCTTTCCTGCTTCACCCCCCCCCCCCTTCCCTCAATATACAAAAGCATTAATGTGCGCAGCTATGTGCTCTGCCATTGTTCTGTGTTTAAATGCTTAAAAAGGGACGTTGTTGTGTAACTGGCAGAGTTAGCGGTGCGCTGCCGCGTCCAAAATCCTGTACTTAAAAGTTCCTTAAATAAAAAGAAGAAGAAAAAAAAACTGCAGCATTAAAAAAGGAGCGATAGAGGAGCAGTTAACAAGACTGGTTACCCCAGAATGAGCAGGGATGAGGTTTCACATTAAAACAGATTTATCTTAAAGTATGGTGCTAATCCCCTTCAGTTTTAATCCCCCCTCCCCACCCCCTGGACCATCCCCTTACAATGTCGTTTTCATTCCTATCAAGAAGAAGAAGCTGTTTCTGGTTTGCATCTGTATTTTTTATGAGGATTCCTGGCAAGTGAATCATGGAGCTTGAAGGACTTGTCTTTCTAAAAAAAAAGAAACAGGATTATTAGAAGTAGGGATGGGCAGTGATCATATTGCTTGTCGTTACTGTGGATAAAAACCCCAAACAAAACAATTGGTCATCCTGCACTGGTTCCAGGTAAATTCACTGCCTCACCACTTCACACCCTCATTTCGTACTTGGGCGTTCCCATCTAGTCCCTCTCTGCTTCCAATCAGACATTTAATTATGTCATATCATATGAGTTTATTGTTTGTTACAGCTAAATATCATTGTGTTACTCTCTGTTCTGATCATTTGTTGGTTCTGGTCCTGTTTGGTACAGTGACCGTTTGTAAAATAAGGCGATTTAGTCACAGTATACTAGAAGTAGAATTTAGGAAAAAACTTTAATGACCAGCTATCAAAGAGTGTCTGAAACACTGGGTCTAAACTGTTGTAGGGTGAGTATAAAACATCCTACTGTACATGGTTCAAAAACAAAAAACCTTTTGCAAATCTATGAAATAGCCAAGGGCAAATCAGCCAGCTGTAAAAATACTACTCCAAAAAACTGCCAGTGTGGTTTGGATGGTTACCTTTAAAATTTCCCCACCACCTTTAGCATGAGATGAATCAGTAAATGCTGTGTTACGTTTCAACATATGAGTGAATGCAACTATAATGTAGAGTTTAGCAATACAACTTGCATTGCTGTTCTAGTGAAGGACCAGTTGGACCAGTGACACTATTGGGTATCGTATGGGTATAGTTTCATAGAGAAATGACAGTGCAGCATTGCCCTATGATGCCTTTAATACTGTAGCACAATTTGATAACCACATAATTCAAGATGCCACAGATTTTGGGATGTTAAAAGTTTACTTTTTGCGTGTTCCACGGCTATAGAAGTAACACAACTGCAACTAACATGTTGCAACAATGACCATGTAAGAACACAGTTAATCCTACACTATGCTTTACACTCAGCTGGCATGACAGATACCTGAAGCTGAAAGTGAAACTGATGGCAGGACCAACTTTATGATTAACTTGAATAATCAGCATCTCACCACTTAGGGGTGTTCTCCAGATTTTTTTTTTCTCCAGGCAGTCAATTGATCTACAAGCATTAAAAATAAAAATTTTCAAATGAGACAGTGACATCAAGGCGAAGGTAACATCCACAAGTCTGATGCAGTACTCTGTGAATGCCACACCCTAGATCCCTGTACACACGTCGTTCAGTACAGGAGCTCATCAAAAGTGACGAGCCATATTTCCAAGATGTGACAGGACGTTATGTTGCAACCGATCCCCCATATATCGTCACATTTAGACCCATGTAACATGAGCTTTTCAATACACATACATGGCAGGAAACAGTGTGACAGCAGATTTTGAGAAAGAATTTGGGTTCAAAGTGCTCTGAATGGCCTCAGACTCCTCCAAGTCATAGACCATGTGGTTCTCAAAGGGAACCCCTGGAGCATCCCTCCCTTGGGGGGTGTTCCAGCCATATCACACCGGAAGGAGGCCCAGGGGGCAGCTCAGGACACAATGGAGAGACCACGTCTCTCAGCTTGCCTGGAAACATCTCGGGTTTTCTCCAGGAGAGCTGGAAGGGGTTTCTGGGGAGAGGGAAGTCTGGGCTTCTCTGCTGAGTCTGCTGAATCTGTTTTCACTGCGACCCAGAAGACAATGAGTACCAGCACCAGCATGAGTGCAAGGGTTCTGAATGTCAGCAGTTACAAATGTACGTACATCACCAATGCGCTGAATCTTTAGAAACTTTTTACTGGCAGCAAATACCACAACATACAACAAATGAGACTTTAGGTCCCGATTGCCCATCCCTAAATAGAAAGATAACACAGTGACAGGGATACGGCAGAAGTCCGAGAAGATGCCCAGAAGAAGACTGAGAAGTGTGCCGCGTATCTCCTCTACTGCAACCTATTTGATGATTGTGGCGCTGGATGGCAGCGGCGGTGGTGATAGGTGGCGGAGGGGTGTTGTCATGCTCTCTGTCACACTCGGCTGTGTCACACGAGCTGGATGGATGCCTCTGTCCACTGCAAGCTGCTTGAATGAGGAAACATATGGGTGCACGAGAGCCTCGGCCCACCTCATGAATATTTGATTCATATTTCCTGTGTGTACGGGCGAGAAAAATAGAGAGAGGGAGGGAGAAAACGGAGGAAAGAAAGAAAAAAAAAGGGAAGGATATTTCTTTCTATTCCTCACTTGTCATTTCAGAAACAGCTCACAAGGCTTACTTTGTGGCATTCTAATCATAATTGCCAATCCTGAATACAAATCTCTCAGCGCCAAACATGCCGAGTGAAACTGAAATGACAAAATGAAGCTCATATAACGGTGTAATCAAAGTTACATTCAGCAGAAAAAGGATAAGCAGGGGGGAAAAAAAGAAGAGAGTTCTTCCCTAACCAGCGGGAGATGAGGATCAGGGGCCAGTTATTAGCTCGGCCAGGAACAAAGAGCCCCAGTGTTGCGAGGCGGCTTTCGGCTCAGACAGTTACTGTACCTTTCAAAACTAATATGTAACCATATCTGTTTTAAAAGGACGATTCATATTACTGTGAATTCATGGGAAAAGTTGTTCCCATCTCTGTGACCCAGGAAACTCAAATCTCCCTTGTAATAACCCCCGCATGGACACACTCGCTCAACTGCAGGCCTGGCCTTTAACAGAGAGTATCCCATTTAAAACGACAGGCACATTAAACTTTTGTTATGATGTCAAATATCCTCAGCTTTTTTTTTTTTTTTTGACAGAACAATGGAGCTGATTGTGCTTTAATGCTACCGAGGCGACTGGAAAAGGTCAGTGCGGGCGTGGCTGGGCAGACAAGGACGGCACTGACTGAAAATTGGGTTATATGTGATCAACTAAGTTATTAATCAGATTAAAATGGATTCCCTCTGCCTGCTGTTTAACTAGGCAAGAGGGAGGGAGGGGGGAAAAAAAACGGAAAGAATTAAAGACGGAGCAAAGAGGGACAGAGATGCAGAACAAATAGGCCAGTGTTTACACATCCAAGAGCAAAGAAAGTCATTGTGCTTGGAGCCGCTCGCAGATGGGTTCTGATAAGGGCCGGTTCTTCGGAACATCCCGCTGCATGTAACCCCACGGTCTAAAAGCATGCGCCCTTGCCACAGATGCCCCTTGTCTCATCCAGGTAACCTCTCTAATCCTGATTAAATCACTGTAATTAGAATAAGCAGCGTTCCTCCACCCCCATATTTCCCTAATAAAACAATGCAGCCGTTTAAATCCAGTCAGTGGGATTTGCAACGCAACAATGCAGTTTATATCCATCTCTGCTGAGGAATTAAGTGTATTTTCTAACTGCTAATGTTGTAATGTTGCGAGGTGATTTGTTTCGAAGCTCGCTATTCTTATTCCCCCCGCGGTTTGCGCCTACCCCCCCCCCCCCTCCACGACTTTATTTATTTGCCTCTTATTTATTTGCTTCTCTGTGCTTTTTTGATGTTTAAATCAAACAAGTTTGTTGTTTTTCTTTTTTTTTTTTTTTTTTTTTTTTTTGCAAGTGGTCGGGATCATTCTTCGCAACGGGGAAATAACGCAACTTATTTGTCCTTAATTGCCACAGAGCTTTTCAAACACAGCAACTTGCCGCCTGTGCGTCTCTACCTGTGTATATTTTTTTGTTTTTATTAGTATCGCGGCACGCCTCCATTGATGTGGAATCGCGGAGGAAATAAAAGTTGACATAGTTTCTTCTTTTTTTATATTTTTTTTTCTTACCCCCACAACCCCTTGTTTTCCTCCCGCTCTGCCTTGCTCTCTGTTGTTTTTTATATATCAGTATTTTTCCTTGAAGTTGCTGCGGCATTGTCTCATTATGTGTCGACTTGCTTTGTAAGTGTAGTTATTATGCCTGTGTGTCTTTTCCTGGCAGTGCTGTTTTCTTTCACTCTTTCTCTCTCTCTCTTCTTCACACACACAAATACACACACACACACACACACACACACGCACACAATCCCTGTGCTGTCTCTCTCTGTTTCTTCCTCGGAGGATGAGGAGCTTTATGAGTACAACTCCTCTGAGGCATCCTCTTCACATCTCCAGGGCGCCTGGGGAAGGGAACGTCGCATTCTTAAGAGGAGCAACTCAAACTGAACAAAGTCTACAGGAGTCAAGGAAGAAAAGCAACAAACAGCAAACTAACGAGATTGGAAGCAGATATCATGTCAAATATATCGGGTTAGAAGGCTAATTTATAACCCATTGTTTAATGTTTTCCAATATCAAATACTGTGCAAACTCGCTGTGGGTGCATAAATATATAGACATAAAAGCACTTTATTTGCACAAATATATAAACTATGCTTTCTGTGACTGTTCTCACGCTGGTTTCCCCCCCCCCCCCCCCCTCCCCTCCCATCCTGTCTCTGAAACACTGAATAGAATAATTGTCATGCAACTTTGCAATCATCCACCATTCGTCTCCGTTTTCTTATCAAGTGCAACACGATCCTGCCTCCCATTCACTGCGCTGTACTTACAGGAAACACGATGTGACCAATATTATTGGTGGTATTAGTAAAAATGGCTGAGAAAAAACCAAGAAAGGAAGAACACGATGCCCTTTCAGATTGAAGCTTTCAGCAGCCCCACTGATATATGGGAATTAGTAAGGGGGAAAATATTTTTAGAGAGCGAGAGCGAGAGCGAGAGCGAGCAACAGGTTTACGGCTTGACAGCAGCTATTACTCTTGATTGCTCTTTGAAAACTACACAATTTGCTCTTTTGGGTGACAAGGTGATAATGCACCTCTGCACAAGTTAAACTGGTAATATCACTGCACGTGGGAAATAGCACCTCACCTTCACCAGACGTCAGAGCTGTCACTCCGGCACGGCGGAGGCACACAATGAGAGCCTGGGGAAGCGCATCACTAACAGCGGTCTTCCTCTCAGTAAAATACAGACGCACAGACAGACAGACAGGCCTCCAGATGGCTTAATCACTGGAGGAGCCCATGCCCTCCAGCAACAAGCAAAGAAAGAAAGACTTGAGAGCGAGAAAAACAGAAAAAAGGATGGATCCTGGAGTGTGGGAAAGTGAAATGCAGGAATTTAAAGGGGGGAAAAAAGAAGGAGACGCCAGTAAATTTGTACTGGTCCGAACAGAGAATTAACAGTTATTTCCAACAAGGCACACAGATGTTGGCACAACTCTGCTTCGACTCTAAATCACGTCAGACTGCTTACAAGAAAAACATCTGAACAAGCCATGACCAAACCATTTTAATATTTGATCAGGTTAAAAAAAAAAAAGATTCAAATATGATCTTCAATAGTGAAATAATGAGACCCAATGACACATTTATAAAGTATCACCTTTTGTTTTCATTGGAGTTTATAACTGTAGCGCGGTTTAAGGTTCTGGAGTTCCATTCCTGTTATGTGTAGTAGGATCTAAATCGTGTTTAACTGGACAGTGTTTGTTAAAAGATCCACAAACACTTCAGGTTATTGAAAAAAAAGAATATTCTAAACAAATTGCATTAAATAACAGTACAAATATTTTGTTTTCCATAGACAACAAATGCACAGGCCTATATGTAGCTGTGCATTAAATGCTGCACCTAATATCCATATCCGTATCATACTAATGTTGGTTAAATTTGAATATTTATCTTTTTCCAATGGAAATGTTTGCTGGAAAAAGAAGTTGAAGGGTAATCAGAGTGAACAAGTCCAGGACCAGACCAGCCCAGATCAACAACAAAATGCTGTTCATTTTCTATTTCCATTCAATCCTGCTCAAGCTTATCCCAACAGTGGGCAAATTTAAACTCAACAACTAACCTGAAGCATTTGTGCAATGTGAGTGGAGATATACATGTTAACTTCAGTTTATTCAGCTTTACCTGCAAACTCTGGTGAAAATCCGAAAACCTTGTACCTGGTAGTAAACCATTCCACCAGGTAAGACGAATCAGCCAATTTTATCAACAAAGATTACACCAATTAATCTGGTATGCATGCTTTAGAACGTTTGCAGGAAGTGCCCAGAGACTAACCATGTGCACTCCTGTCAGAAATGTATCAAAGTGTTGTAAATGGGGTTGTAAACCACAACACTTCATGAGAGCTAGCGAAATGTTTCGGAACACTGATGTAGTTTATTAACAATAGCTACGTCTACATGGACAAAAGTGATCGGAATAAACGGCCGATCAGAATAAAAAAGCGTCATGTAAACAAGCCAATCGTAATATTATGATCGGATTAAGCTCAATCGGAGTAAATTGTAAACCGAATGAGCGAGGTGGTTTATGCCAATTGATAATCCGATCAAAGTGCATATAAACGCTTGTTTGGCTCAGGTTATTCCAAATGTGGCAAATTGACCCGAGTGCCCATGTGCGCCCGACGTAAACGTGACATATTTCTGTATTTCTGCGTTGGTGAGAGGCAGAAATACGTTGGGAAGCAAAACTGTCAGGGAAAAAATAAAAGAGCTCAAAATTGTTGCTTACACAGTAACATTTCAACCGTAATTAGCACATCATGCGAGTCCAGCCTGGGTGCTTGGAAGACAAACAAACTCATATAATACTGCTTTGTTTACTGTTTTTAAGGTTTAGCAAAGACGGAAGTATTCTTTTTTTTTTTTTAGGGGAATTTGATAACTGCGTATGTCAGACTTGTTCTATTCTGAATAAAGCCAGGCACATATACACACACACTATGATCAAATTGATTGATTCTGGGCCCATATAAACGGTACAATACAATTATTTATTCCTAATACATTTAATCCAATCGTGAAATTGTGTCCATGTAAACATAGTGAAAGATTTCACATTAAAACATTTTTGTAAGAGTATTTCTTTTTTAAACCTGCAAAGCATAAAATAGCTGAACGAGAACATCCTTCTCGCCCCTCAACACTAAGCAAACACAGCGATTATGACGAGAACTATAGAGTATATGGTGAGAGTACTTGTAAACTAGGAGTGATGGGTCTAATTGAATACATCCAGCATTTCCCTCACTTCTTTCTTTTGCCTACTCCTCTAATACTAAGAGGTGCTCAGCTCGGAGCTCTGCTATTTTCTCCTTTAAAATCCTCCACACATGCTCTCCAGCTTGTCAGTCTCAACCTTCCAAAGTCCCACGCCACATTTAATATATTAAGTGAGCAAGGGGGTTGAGGTAACGTGAGTAATACAACGTGAGGAGCGATGTTCGCAAGCAGACGTGGCGTGTACAGCACTGTTTGAATAATGTAATGCTTCATGTTTGATAATGCATGGCTATAGATAGGTCTGCACTGCAGCCAAGTATTGATTGTGTTAAGCACACCTGGAGCACAGCAAATGGTGTGGATATATATCAGCTTTATAATGTACTGTACTTGAGTAACCAGATACCTTGTCTGATTAGAGACACCTCAGGGCCACTGATGCTGCTAATGACATTTATTGATAAAGGCAATTTTCAGGGCCAGCTTGCTGAGGCGGGGTTTAATACCACCGACAAGTGACACAAATCTGTGCTTGTGCGAGTCCTCCCATCTTTGTCTATATCTGTTAGGAGTCAAAGTGCAAGGAGATCCGCACGTATTGTCCCCTTTATTTGCCTCCTCCGGGCATACTAATGAAGAAGCGGTCACTCCAGACGTGCAACGCGTGCCCTACAACAGTTCCCGCAGATTCAGGGGAGAATTTCGATATTAATGATTTATGTCATATTTGCATACAAACCTAATGCAAACCCACTCAAGATAATCACATTTTTCCAGGTCTGAATTGAGTTTTACAGACGTCTGCGCCACCCCCACCTTTTTTTCCACCCACCATGTAACAGTGGAATGTGTGTCTCTTCTTCTTCAAGCTGCGTGTGACCCCCCCCCCAACACGAGGGGTTTACAAGTGGACACATAAAGAAGGACTGTAATAGTGCATTTTACTGAGACAAGTGTGCCTATTATTTCCCTTCCAGCCACCCAACAGTAGCGTATGAACCAGGACTGGCAGAAACAGGCGTGATAATAGCACACACTGACAGTGGGTCAATGAGGCTGGTAAAAATGGGATTTTATCCTGAAAACACAATATCCATGCCTTATGCTTTTGTTTCAGCACATTTCATATATTTTGATTATCAATAATGATTTTATTTTTTTTTTGCTTTGTTTTAAAATATTTCTATGGAATAAATACAGGGATTACAATCACATTTAGCTGTAGATTTGTCTCAATGTCATTGTGAGACTATAGAAAACAACTATATATATTTTACTGTAGTGTAAAAATTTGCTGGAAATTCCAAATCCAACATTTCTAATTGTGAAAGGCGCTACCTTCTTCGAGTTTCTAGCTTCTACATTAAAGCAGGTGTGAAATTTAGGACATTTTGATATAAAACCTTCCTCTTTTTAAGCTTAGTTATAGTCATGGTACTGAACATTTTTGGTGCCTGTAAATACAGAGTTTGTGTTCTTGTTGCAACATTTTCAGTTCTCTTTGTTTCATACATTAAGAAAAACATTTGTGATTTCAATAATTCCCATGAAATCCGGTAGCTGGCTCCTGGGAGCCGGTGATCCAGTCAGTCAACTTAAAGCTCACCACCAGCACTCGTTTTCTACTTTTATAGAGACACTCAACAACTAGCAACCACTGTAAAAAATAGAGAGGGGGGGGGGGGTAAAAATACTTTTTTTCTTTAGTCTCAAGGACCAGCTATAACCTTAGCAGAATCATGAAAGATGACAGTTCATTTTTCACAGGGTCATAGATCGACGAATCTTATAAAGTAATGGGCTTTTGGGAGCCGGCTTTATGAGGGCTAAGATGGTTAAGAGACATGTGGAGGAGATGGCACAGGGAACTGAGGTCCTGCTCTGACTCATGCAGGGTTATTCCCCCCATGCTGAGGAGCAGGAGGGAGGAACTGCACTCCCCGTAATATAAACGTGTAATAAAGATTAATCTGTTGCTAGTCGCCAGGCTGATAGCTTCTAAACCTGCTAGAAATAAGGCTAAAATCACTTCAGAGCCAATCTTGAGATGTTTAGTGAGTGTTTGGGACTTCTTTGTGGGTGTCAGCAAAGCACAAAAGGTTTATGCATTTGCGTGCTTTGGGTTTATGTGTGTGCAGTGCGGATACAATTTAATCAACCTTAAAAAAAAGTGTTTTATGCATTTATAGGTTATTCTTTGGAATCTTTTGAGTCTGTAATCCTATTTTTAGTTTGTGTGTGTGCTCTCCTGCTTAACTATGCCTTGAGGTGTCAAACTTGCTCACCGGTTCCGTCAGACCTCTTCATGCCACCTGTGATTGCTCCGCCACTTCCACCTCCCAGGCCATTGAATGTAGGGGTGGTGTCGTTGCTGTAGGCTCTGAGAACCGACAGCATGGTCATTTGCTGCTCTAGGTGGGTCTGCTGGTCAGTCTTCAAAAGTCCTGATGCACCTTCAGGAGACAGGAGTCCCAGGCCCTGCTGCCACTGCTTGTCCAGGGCCAAAGTTTGGTTCTGGGCTTGGGGAACCACAGAAAGTGGTTTCATGGTAGTGGAGGATGGTGGTAGACCAACACCGCTCCGTAGAGTAAGAGATGGGTCATCTTGCAGCTGTTTAGCATGAGTCTGGCTGTGGTCTGAAGCTGGACTGCCTTCGTCCTCTCTCTCCAAGTCCATCTGTTCATCATCATCTCTTTCCTCCTCTTCTTCAGCCACTCTACCGTCATCTTCTTCTTCCTCAGAGTTATTCTGTAGGTGTTGTCTCTTGGGGGTGTTTGAAGGGGTCTCACATGTGCTGTGCTCGCCAGCTTTTGCAAGTTCTTCATCGGATCCAAGGCGGTCAAACTCAGTATCTCCACAGGAACCCTTTTCACCAATCTGGTCATCCACAGCTGACGGTGTTCCTCCGATGATCTGATTATGCAGCTCCAGTCCCTGCTCTGCTATATAACCTTGAAGGCCTGGATTGACTCTTGAAGATCCGTCATATAAGCCACCAAACCTCCTGAAGAAATCACTCTGGAAGGGATTGTATGGTTGGTCAATGTGGTTGTTCCACACTCCCTGGATTTTCTCCCCATCTCTGTCTCCTTCTTTATCTAGAGCCAAAGCAGAGGTCTTGATATTGGAAGCATGAATGGTTGGGTTGGTGGGAACACCTTCTTGCTGAATCTCCTTGCCAGTATCAGACCGCTGCATTTGGGCTTTACCCAGATGGTTGGCCTGTAGGTGTAGAGCCATGAGCTCCAAAGAGGAAGTGGAGAAAGAGCAGAACAGGCAGCCATGCCAAGCTATATTATCATGAACAGTGACTGAGGAGCCAGGCAGAGATCCAGGTCCAGACTCAGGCCGTACTGATACAGAGAGATCAAGAGGTTCATATTGGGACCCAGGTTTACCGGGCTCTGAACGCTTCTTGGCTTCTGATTTATCATCTTTATCCTGTTCAGTTGATACTACTCGTTTGGCTTTGGGCTCACCATTATCATGGTAGCGCTGGGCTGGGAGTTGGACAGGGCTCTGGTTGTCATTAACATCTTTCTTCATAGAGCTCAGGACAAAATTATCCATGAAAGCTTGGAGAGAACCTTGAAAGTGGACTCCATTCCCTATCATACTTTGGTAAGCTCTGCTCAGATCGGAGAAGCTAGCAGCGCTATCAGTTGCTGAAACAATTGGGGAATGGCCATCAGCAGTCTTCAGGTTCTCAGAAGAAGGGGCTGAATCAAAACGCCGTTCCCCACGATCTCGGTCATGTGGAGATATTATGCCAGCTGATGTCCACTGATGTGGCAGCAGTGGACCAGCTCTGAAGTCCAGATTGGCTGGCATGCCCTTGAAAACATTACGGAGCACGTCTGGTCGGGCAAAGATCCCACTACCTGCTTTTACAGGATCTTCTTTATGGTCTGAAGATGTGTTGTGACCAGAGGATGAGCCCGATGTGTTGGAGCCATTTTGACGTTCACGATGGTGGCGTTCGAGGTGGTACTTCAGACTGGCAGACTGGGTGCCAGCATAGTCACAATGGGGGCATCGGTAGGGTTTCTCTCCTGAGAAGCCAAGAAAGAGACAGAGAGAGAGAGAGAGAGAGATGAGGAAAACAGTGAATAATTAACCTGCTTATTACATTAACTCTGTATCAAAATCTATTTATTGGAGCAGGGAAAGTGGACCCTAGGGTCATGTAACCTCCCTCAACAAAGAAAATTAGGTCAAATTAGCTCACCAAAAAGATATGCCTTTCATTAACCACTAAGAGAAAGGATATTAGTTCATATTACAAATTTCAGTTCTAGGTCCTGGAAAAAAAAAACAGATGGCTTCAGAAAGTAGAGCAAGGAAAAGTTCAAGAAATACATAATAAATAATACAGCATAGAACAAAATAAAGCTACAACTAGGACAATGAACCAGAGAAGGCTCTCAATCAACATATCCCTCTTTTATCTTCCGGTCACAGGCCCAGGGCCACTTGATGCCCATATTCCATGTGTTAATGTACTTGTATTAGGACAGGAGCAGGGCTGCGGAGTAGGCCAGCAAACATGGGCTGATCAAGCTTCACTAAGTAAGCTAGAACTCATATCAGCACCAAGACAAAAAATTCACAATTTGGTGCTCTCAGTCCACTAGTAGAGATAGAATTTTCAACTGAGAGCCAAACTGTTGATGATATCTCCTTTTTAAAGGGTGTGGTTGAATCTATATTCATAGGAAAATGCGTGTGTGTGTGTGTGTGTGTGTGTGTGTGTGTGTGTGTGTGTGTGTGTGTGTGTGTGTGCGATTGGAGTGGGGTCATTGCCCCTGTTCATTGGCTATGTTTTGTCTCAGGCGTGTGCCTTGGCAGCGAGAGTGTAATTTCTCGGACATTCCCCATTCCCAGATTCTCTTTGGGGGGGCCGGAGGGGAGGGGGGGGGGGCTTAGAGTATAACAACCCCAGCCACACGGCAGTCAATCGAGTCAGAATACAAACTAGGCTACACTGCTATGTAAAAGTAATCGACATACTGGGGCAGTTTGCGGGCAACACATGCGTACCACATGTCTGTTTGGAGCCTGCTGATAAAGAACAATGCGATTCACTACAGAGGATACAGATAAAAGTGATTTTTATTACAGTAAAAGACGGGAGAATCTGTTCTGTAACATCTACATGTGTTTATTTATGCCTCACATCCATATTCATGGATATTCCTGATGATGGTTTAACACCAGCATTATTCTGCCTGAAGTAGATCTTCTATAGGAATGATACTTATGTTGAAATAGAACACATCCTGCTAGCAATTATAATAGGCTTGGTTTCTGAGCCAGATTTGGATTCATTAAACAATGAACAAAGAGGGAAAAAATGCTAAGCTTGATTTTTTTTTTTTTTTTTGAAACACATACATATAAAAAGTTGCCAGAGTGGAATTTCTGTAAGAAGGATAACAATAACTGTGTGTAGAGGCATGCAGATTGGTGGAAAAAATAAATAAAAGGGAATCAGAGGGTTGTAGGGTTTTTATGCACAGTCTTTATATATATTTAGACTATATGCCAATAAAATATTTAGATTATACGCACGGAAAACATTTCATAGAGGGGAAAAAAAGCATTGTTACGCAAGGCTGGTTTGAATGATTTAAGTCGGGCTGTGTAGTAAATCATGGATATAATTAGCAAATGGCATACTGCTCAAGTAATTTATCATTATTTAGAGGGCACCATTCCAGAAAAAGACTCTGTGATCTGCAGACCTACTGCAGAGTTCTCAAATAAAGGGCCACAAACACCAACTCAATAGAATATTGATACAGGAGAGAAAAAGAATAGGGGGCTCTACAAAAGAAAATTGAAGGTGGAACTGCTGAGGAGTGTAAAAAGAAAGAATAAGAGAAAAAAAGCTAAGAAAAGAGAAAGAGAGCATGCAGAGAGACAGATAACCCTGACTGGAGAAAGAAAGACAATGATTTGATATCTTTTCTCTTACAGCAGAGTGTCTGTGAAGCATAGAGTATATTTAAAATAAACCATACGAGATGAGCTTTTAACCCAATAAGTGCTTCTCCTGTGAGCTGCCGAACAGAGGCTCAGTGCTGATTTAATAAGGAAACGTCCCTGATGCAAATGATCATTCTCAATTCCTCTAACTGGACAAAATGATATTCTAAGAGCCAAATTAGACAGAAATTAGACTGATAAGATTTTTTCCCCCATCCTCTGTTTTTTCTTCCCTAATAAGACATTCTTAATGTTTAAGGGGAAAATAAAGATTGATTTGAACTAACAATGTACAGATGCTATCAAAAGTGTACATACCCCTGTTAAAATACACCACGAAAACACATATAAACACATTTTTTTTTGTTTTTTATTTATTTTACCTTTAATGGGACATGCATTCTGCACAGTTAAACTGAAAAGACAAGTACGCTAAAGAGAAAATATGTAAAAAAATAAAATAAATAAAAAGCTGCGATAACATGGCTAAAAATGTGTGTGATCCTGAGACTAATACTTTCAATTATGCCCTATTAAATCCAGCCTGAACATTTATTTGTCTTGGGTACAGCCCTAAGATCAATTCTAGCAATTCTGATTTACCTGAAACAAAGTCCAGCTGCATTAGTTGGATTTTCTTGACATTTGCACATATGCATCCTTGATGTTTGAAAGTTTAAAATGATCCGGTAGTACAAAAGTATAATCCAAAACATTATATAAGAATTATATAAATTCATAGCTAATTGAAGGAAATCTAGAAAAACAGGGAAACTAACAGGCTGGATGCAAACTTATCAAGTTGGCAGGAGTGTGAATGAAACGATGAATGAGCTGCAGGAGATTCCTCTTAGTACTGGTAATGTTTTACATGTTCAAACACTTTCTCTCATTTGCTATATATGTAGATTAGGCAGTAAAGTTGAAAGACAGAAGTATTTTCTTCAAAAGAAAACATCTAGACCTCAGCAAACATCCCCAAAACTTTGTGGGTTCTCCTTCTGTCCAGACCAAGGAGTTAGATTTCAAGCCAGAAACCTTTTCTTTCTAACAAAACTAGACTTGGCTTAAATCTTCCCCAAAACCTTGTAGGAGAAGGTGTTGTGACCTGATGAAACCAAAATTTTAAGCTCGGCCACAATTTCAAAAGGTGACGGAAAAGTAACACAGCACGTCACGAAATGAACGTGATATCCAGAGTGAAACATGTTGGTGGCAGCTTTATCCTATGGGGGAACCTTTCCACCCATGGAAATAGACTTTTCCTCAAAGTGGATGACATTAGGTTCTAGTTCTAAGACAGAACATCCTTCTGTTCTAAGACAGAAGGATGAGGATGGATTTTAATAGACCATCCATCAAATGACTTCTTCCCAGCAGTGGGAGATTGCCTTGCATTCCTATAGATTTGTAGAACATTTGTAGGTGATGAGAGTACTCCTAGAATTTTATTATTTTAATGCAGAGTTCTAATAATATGGTGGTTAAAAAGGATTTGTTTGACTTTTTTAAATCTTTCTTAATTTGTCCCTCTAGCAGATGTTTAAAAGCGCTGTGTGCACGTTTCCATGCGCTGTGTCTGAAGTAAGAACGACAAACCTCCAAGATTTTACACGTGACCCCGTCTATCTGATGCTTACAGGGAAAGGCCAGCTGAAAGCATCACCAAATGTTCAGAGTGATCCGTTTCTGTCCGTTTTCCATTAAACCTAAGCATTTAAATATCTGGAGCAAGTGAAACAGATGACTCGTGCATTTTTTTCTTCTCCTTGTGTTTATGGACGTGTGTGAGCACCATTTGGAATGTGTGTGAACACATGTTTATGCATGCGTGTAAGCCAGAGCCCGTGCGTGTATGTGTGTGCGTATGTGTGTGTAGGTGTGTGTGTGTGTATGTGTGTATGTGTAGACGTGCGTGTGTGTTTGTGTCTTAGAGAGCCATTTGGACTGGCTAAGACATCTGCTCCATCATACGTCAGGGGCCTGGTGTGACATCTGGGGAATATACTGTATCCTGCCTTGCAACATTACACACAATTTACTGCTAAAGGTCATTATGTACCCGTTAATCCACTTTTAATTGATATCAGCCAAACAGCACAACTTCCCAGGCACATGACAGATCATTGTTGCATCAAAGCCAGGAAGCTGCTTCACTATAGTTAAAAATAGATTAGTAAACTTGGTGCTATTGTTAGTTGCTAGCTTGTTGGACTGTTTTTACATATTTGATGTCTAAATAGTTAATAATAGGAGTGTGTACATATAAAACAATAATTTTTTGGCTTTGACTTGAACGGTTTTATGGCTAGACATTTCCCTGATTGCAGTGTGGAGATCTGGTGACTTGTTTTCGCTCAAGGTTGTAAGCAGAGGGAACCACAAGGATAAATACTCTAAAAATGTAGGGACTATAGTTGTTTCTGGTATCAAGCTTTTGAAAAGCTTCGTCGTAAAAACTATAAAAACTTTCCGTCAGACTTTCCAAGGTTTACAGTCCTTTAAATGGTGAATGCTGGACTGACTGAGTTTTCTCTACTTAGATGTATCATAGAGTACTGCCCCACCCTCACCTGTTTCTGTCATTCAGATGGAAATAAGGCTACTACACTGTTCTTTTTCTCAAAATAAATACATGCTTTGAATATATTTCCAGTTGCAGTAGTGATACTTGTATTACTCTATAAAGAGCAGATTAAGTAAAGATTTTAATATTTTGTGCAATTAACATAAACATAAGGTTTATAAGTATATTAAACCTGTTATCTTGTTTCTTTTCTGCAGTAGTAACATGTTTAACTTTTCTGGAAAACAAAAATAACATATATATATATATATATATATATATATATATATATATATATATATATATATATATATTATATATATATATATATATTATATATATATATATATATAAAGGGTTTTCTGTAAATACCAAAACCCTGTATAACCATGGTCATTTTACTCAAGGTTATTGTGTCACGTGGATATGCTACCTGGTCATGCTTTACCATGGAGGGGAAATTAAAATGGCGTAACAGACAGCACAGACTGGAACAGGATTTACAGTTCAGCTAGAACGACGGTAAAAAATGAGTTTCACGTGTGGAAACGTAGGAGGAAGAAATGCTTTTCACAGTATTTCTCATTAAGGTGGATAAAGGGAACCCAAGCAACACCAATGAAAATATGCACCTTCTTTTTTACACTTTAGTACTCTTAATGTGAGTCATTTGAATGTGGACATGTATGAAAGTCAAAAGAGAACTAACGAAGTAGTGTGAATGTGGTGGAAAATGTGGTTTCCTTGCTTTAGTTAGCCAAAACATTGCTCATATTCCAATAATGTCACAACAGAAACTGAGTTTGTTGAATATTAAAATCCACCCATTTACTGTTTATTGTTCAAATAAATCCTATAATGTTAGCATCCTTGTCTTTTAGTAGTTAGTGGTAATCTGGCAGTGTTTCTAATACTGCCAGGACTAACTGTTCAATTATTAAGGAGGGAAAAATCACACCATAAAGGGATGCTATATGCACAGGGGAACTTTGGATATTAAGTGTGATCTACAGGGCAATAATAAATCTTGCACTCCGAGTGTATTAAAGACACTGAAGAGATTAGAAAAGGATAAAAAGAGGTAAATGCGCCGAAGAAAAAAAACAGTTTCGGGAGAGAGATAATCGAAGGGAGAAGGGACAGGAGGAGAGGGAGGGGGCCCAAAGGAGTGAGAGGAATAGAGACGGAGATCACAGGTCCCTCTTGATTCATCCTGATTACAAGGTTAGGTTAAGGTTAAATGACACGGGCAAGTCATGCTTCTTCTCTCCCTCTGTCTCCATTTCTTTCTCTCCCCCTCTGCTCATTTAAAGCAAGCAGGGACTCTTATTGGCTATGTGCTTCGGCCTGAAGTTATGTGAAGCTATTGTCAGGAGCGAGGTCTTTTTTTTTTTTTTATATATTTTTTTTTTTACACACAGCTGCTTACTGCTAAATAGTGCCTTGTCCAGAAGGGGACAATCTGGGCCTCTAATTGCTGTCACTGAAGCCTAGATTCATTATGTGACTTTCCCATTAAAATGTGAGCATTAATTTGTATAATGAAATATCACCCTCTGCAGTGTGTTCATTAGCTCTGGCCCCACACTGTAGTGCCACAGTCGCACAATGTTAGCTACCTAGAAAACTGTGGTTAATTTTGCTAATGGATATTTTCCCACTCAATGTTCAAGAGGAAATTAATACTGTAACATTAGCTCTTTAACTTTTTGAGGAATTTAAATTCACTCTATTCCTTTCAAGTCGGTGTTAGTCGCTCATTAATCTCCGCATTGCACTGCACAATGCCGCCTCGGCCAGCTCGGTAAGCAACTCTATTGTGTCAGTCACTTTGCATTAGGCTAACGAGAGCTCGGCTGTCATCTGTGAATTTCCTCGCATTGTCACCGGAGCGCGGCGCAGATCTTCAGCCGCTGCAGAAGTCATCTTGTGCTGATAATGGAGCTGCTCCGATTAGCGTAAAGGAATGATTTAAAGGCCACATATTGGGGATGCATCAAGCATTCCTATTTTTTTTTTTCCTCCTCATGTGTGGAAGAGACCCTGTTAAAACTGTGCTTAAACAGGCCCATATCCAAGGATACATTCCTTATGAAAAGACAACATCCTCACTAAACTTTCCAAGTTTTGCACCGGAGGCTCCAGACTTTTCTGTTGTTTCACTATATGATTATACTTGGAAAAAAAATGGATGAAAAATATACAGTGGGTGAAATCAGATCGGCCTAGCAGTGCATTTCCTTAAATGTTTAGCAAAACATAAAGGCCAAGGTGGAGGTCTGCACTTCCTTCATGATAAAATATGGCCCTCAGGGGTATTCTTACTGCAGCATACTACTCAAAGCAGACATAACTCAGCTCTCTAACCTAAGAGATATCAAATGCCTCCCAAAGTCATCACCGGCTACTGTGATGTTGCTGGGAAAGCACAGCCTGGTTGTGCTATTTAACTTAAGAAATCTAATTTTGTAAGTGTTACTGGGTGTGTTAGCATGTTACCGATTGAAGATTTTCCTGCAGCCTCAGATCAATATGTGCTTTTATAGAGGAAACAAAAGGGGGGCTCAGTATTATTTCAGCACTCAGAGAGGCAACGAGGAAATACAAGCATATAAGAGTAGACTTTCAGAAGTGCCGAAGAGGATTTACAATTAGGTTCAGTTTCATCTTAGTTTAACTTTAGTTTAACTAATGATATGTTAATGATAAACCATTTTTGACACACTAAGACTGCTGGACAATAGAAAACTAGACAATGAGAAATGGTTCCACCTCTAATGTGACATTTATCACACATGGTTCAATTGAAAAAATTTTTTTTAGGATAAACACATACAAAAACTGTACATATCAGAAAACTGTGTGAAAACAATCTGTGCTTTAACTTTGGCATTTAGTCTTTATGGCTTCATACATGTGGATTATAGCAGTATAGGCTGACCAACCAGAAATAAAGTTCAGCTGTCTTTGTGGGACTTCACTGACATTTGCTTGCTTGAATCCTTTAGCTAAAGCCATTGATTGCTGAGTGGTTACAGAAGATGAAACAGATCTGATGGTACAAAGGTATCAGACAGGAGAAGGTTGTCAAAAAATCCCTAACATTATTCATAAACCGGAAAGACAGTCATCAATCACTGACAATACGGCACAATAGTAGCATCAAAAAACCCGATTATACCCCCTACATTAAAAGAAGACTAATTGGAAAGTGGTCAAGAGGCTTCCGAGAAGTTAGAAGGAACCCTGAAGGAGCAGCGAGAATTTAATCAATCCCCTTCATTCCCTATCTGTCTATACTAAGAAAACATCAGGGCCTACCTAAAATCTGCCAAACCTTGTGGGAAAATACATGATAGCTTTAATGAAATCAGACTTGATCATTGGACCACTATTCCTAAATAGATTTTTGGATTACTGATACAATCATCAGACGAATGTAGCAGGGTGAGCTTCATGATTTCAAAGTAGGAAGTGGGATTTTAGTCATTAAAGCAAAGTACAAATTAAGTGTCAGTTTTAACAAAAAGTTGAGAATTAAGAAATCTTAAATTTTTCATTTAAAAAAAACAATTTAGAATGGCTTAAAAATGGAAGGAAAAAAAAGTTAATCCCCCTGAAGGGGACTGTGGACAAGAGGTATACTCCCAATCCGATGGATTGGCTCAGAAAAGTCGCCAAATCTCTTCAAATCAAAACCTTGGATGCTGATACTAAAAAAAGATTCAATGCTTGAATCAAATCAAAACCTTTATCTACTAAATATTATTTTAAGGCTGTGCGTTCTTACAAACTTTACAGTATATATTTTATATTATACTATTATATATATATTTTTTTTCTATTTTCATTTTAGATATCCCCCAAATTTATGGAGCCCCCTTGGGGACATGGAAATTTTTTTTACTTTATTTTGCATTCCCTTGAAAAGTATTGTATTCTCTCACAATACTTTTGCGTTCCCTCGCGAAAGGTTTTGTGTTCTCTCGCAATAACCTAGTAGACGATTCATGGGGCAAATTGAATACTAAAAGTGTTTCTGCTACAATATAAAGTTCAATTTAAAGTTGCAAATACCTTTAAAGAGCCTCAGTGAAAAATGTGTTTATACGTTCTTAACTCTTATGTGCAGAAAACCGATTTGAAAATCGATCTATTAACATAAATCATGTTTGTTTTTGTATGGTTGAGATGGGACTGCACATGAAAAAGGCCCTTTATTAGCCAGACTACCAGCACAAAAAAGACACAAAACTGTCAGATGACTTTATTACACAGTGAAAATGACAAAAAAATAGTCCAAATAGCTTGAATGTATTTTTTCTTTCTTTCTTTTTTTCTTTCTTTATTTCTTACAGAAAGTTTATATTGGTCTTAGAATGGAAAGAGATGAAACGGCCACGTTTAACCTGTTTTGCTTTTGCATTTTGCATATAAGCTTGTGGTGCATTTGTATCCTAAAGAAAGTATATAAAACTTCACATAATTCACTATATTAACTATATAAAATACATGGACAAACCTTATAAAACCCACATATTGTAGCAGTATTCAATATACCGCATGAGCCATTTATTAGGTTATTGCGAGAGAACGCAAAACATTTTGTGAGAGAACGCAAAAGTATTGTGAGAGAATACAAAATAAAACTTCCCATGTCCCCCCGGGGGCTTCATACACCTGATTTGTTTTTCATTTGATTTCACAAAACATATATGTCCCAATACAGGAGGATATGTTTTCAAAAAATTATGAAGTAGTTTATTTTTTGTTAAAACAAAAACCAGATGTTTTAACAGCAGTGTGAACATTTTGAGAATCCAATATAAATTTCCATTACAAGGATTGAGTTGAACTCTTAACCTTATTAATCGTATTTAGGTGATCCAGGTAAGCTGTACGTAAGGATCTTAATGTGTTGCTCAATACTGCTTTGACCAGGCAAATGTAGGTTACTTAGTTCTCTCCACGTAAATGGGCCAACCTGTAAAGGCCCAGCAGGATGGTCAGGGTAACTTTATTCACTCTTTATTTTCAAGATTACCTGATCTTTGAACTCACTGAACTCTTTGGACAAAAGTTAAAGAAAAAATCTGTTGTTTTATCCCCTTAATGTATTTATTGAAATTGAGACTCTTTGCGGTTTGAACTTTTGAGTTCAATGTGACAGGTAAATTATAATGGCCTTTTAGCCATTTATTTCCAAAATGCTAGCAGTAATTTCTGCATCTTATCCCATATTTACATCATCTTTGGCTGACACAACAGGGCTGGGGTTATACCTTAAATATTCACAATATGAACAATATTAATCTTCTGGTCCTTAACTATAAATTGAATTGAAAAAATCTAATCTGTAATTCCTTTTTGTGCCAACGGGAGACATTAGAGAAGGACAGCCTGATAAATGTAGTTATAGAAACTTGAATGCAAACATTACTTATTATCTCTTTAAAAATTGATTTTGTTTTGTATAGAAAAACTGTAAATATTTCAATATATCGAATTTAAATGTATTTTAATGTACTGGAAGGTATAGTCAAACTAGCGTCACATGGTGATATCTGCAGCAACCTAAATCTATCTATCCAATATGTGGGAACTGTAGTAGAAAGACGTTCCATGACTAATCCTAACTGTGGCCCAATCATTCTCAAAATCTAGAAGTACAGCCATTACTGAAGCATTCACACCCCTATTGATTTTTCATGTTGAAACTTTATTTCAACTTTATTTTGATAAACTAACACAGTGGTGCCTTACTGAGGAATTTTCCAACCTAGAATATTAAAAACCTGGAGAGCATTATTATTCATCCCACTTTAGTCAATGCGTTTTAGAACCACATTTTATTACACTTCCTGCTGCAAGTTCTTTGTGTTGTCTTGAAATCTTTGTCAAGTCTTTAGAAACGTAAGTACACGTGAATATGCATTGATCTAAATCAGAGCTAAATTGTTGTTTCAGCATCATTGCTCAGATAGAAGGTGAACCTCAACCTTGCTCTCATGTCTTCTGCAGCGTCAGTTGTCCACCGCACACCAGCAATGGGACCATTAATCTCTTTCTTTAAAAAAAAATTATTCTTGCCTCTACAAAGTAAAGGTTCAGTACAAGACTAATGATGGTCCTGTCAAAACCTTCTCCTACTTGAGCTGCGAGCCCCTGTAGCTCCTCCAGCGGTATCGTGGTCCTCTTGGCTACTTTTCTGATCAATGTTCCCCAACGGGTCAGTTTATGTGGGCCAACGTGTTTTAACACTTTGCAGTTGTGTCATAATCTCTCTACTTTCAAAGCAGAATCCACTTGGACTGTGGTTCTAGCTCAGATAGTGATCAAAATATTAGAACCTTCCGTAGAGTTAGAGCCCCGGGTAGTGTCCACCGTCCAAGTGATTACCCTGAATTCAGACATAACTACCCGGAGTCAACCAGGGTTACCAAGATGTAGCTGAGACCTAGCTTGTAAAGGCAAAGAGGTGGTACACACACCACAACACTCCCAAATATGGAAAGTGTGTCTCATACACTTTAAAAGGTAAAGAGAGTTTAAGGGTGTAAGATTGAAGTTGGTGGAGGACACCGTGCAGTCGTTCTGGAAATTAGAACCTAATGAAATGATGAGCAGAAACGTGAAAACAAGCTAAATAAGAACTCTCTTGAGAAGGGATGCTGTTACTGGTTGTGAGCTGTTTGTTTTTTTCAGTTAAGACGAACCCTAACCCAACTGCAAACAACATATATTACTAAGGACGACGAGAATGAACACCACCCAACATTCCTCCTTCCTTCCTCCCTTCCCTCCTTCCTTCCTTTGTGATCATTATCAATGATTGCTGTGTTCTCATTTGCAAAATATGAAATTGATTCATTTGCATCATATCCATCATATAACAGAGAGTCCAATATGTGATTAGGCCAATATTCAGAACCCAATATGCCAATCTAACCCCAGAAGAAATGTCAGTACAAACAGTAAAATACATTTTGCATAAACTACAATAAATGTTAAATTTTTGAATCCATGCCTGTGTGAGGGACATGATGTTAAATGCACTAACCTGTGTGTATCCGCAGATGGACTTTGAGATGGTGGGAGGTGCGGAAGGACTTGCCGCAGTAGGGGCAGTCTTTGGAGGACGATCCGACGCTTCGCTCCCTGATCTGGGATGGAGGCGGCTGTAGGCTCACCGGTACCTTCCCCGAGTCTTCCCCAACATCTGGAGCAAACACGGAGACAACACAGGGAGGGGGAGAGATGAATGGACGACGTGCTGAGTGCCACTTCACACCAGTCATCCTCACATCACAACACGTTTTTTTTTTTGTTTTTTTTGTCTTTGTCTGCTGCTTGTCTGTCATTGTCCCTCCTTTACCGTGCTGAACGTGCAGACAGAGCACAAACACATCAAACAGGTCCACGAGCCGAGCTACGTTCCTCCCCGACAGAACGCTGACAGTTCATAAACTTTTCAGGTTCTATAGAAACACCTTGGCTCTGAGATACACCCCGCTTTAACCCACACCCCCAACGCCGACACCACCCCTTCTCTTCCAGTGTTGTTCCTCCTTTTTTCCCCCAACCCTCGCTATCATAATCAGTCCTATTAAGCATATGCTAAGTGGCAAAGAGAATTAAAACTGCTAAATAAGGCAGACAGAGAGAAAGCAGAATGAAAGGGAGAGAGAGTGATTTGGCTTTGTCAGCATCGCAGGATCTCCTTGCATCTCTTCCTGCGACCTGATTTTGACAGGAAGCTGTCAGAGATATGATAGGGTGATAACAGTTTTGACCCAGCCCTCCGCCACTTCCTCCGCTTGCCAAAAAAAACAAAAAAAAAAAAAACGATGATGCACAGTTTAGTGCAACAGCAGTCTGTTATCAACACAATCAGCCCCCGAATAGGAATCTAAAAGATGAGTGACGACAACCTGGGAATGTGTTGACAGCAGCATAATCTGAGGTGAGGGTGTCACCGTCAGATTGTACACACTGGCCTTGTGCTGATGATTAGGAGTCTGTGATGTGCTGAATTTTCATGGCGGGGAAGAACAAAAAACACTTAAAAGAGAAACTGGAAAACATACAAATGTGTTGTTGACATATTTTTTTTTTTTTTTTTTTTTGTCCTGAAACTGTAAAATTAGACATTTCTGCTCAAGTTTTAATAGGTTGTGATGGAAGCCATTGTACATCTACCAACTGTAAGTAACAAATTAGAGATTTTATAGAAAAGTTAACTATGAAGTGCTATAGTGATTTATTTTTGTTTGTTTGTGAGTTATTTGTCGATCCATCCAATGTGTCCAAACAATGTACAGCACTTTGGTCGTTTGTGCTAAAAGTGCTCTATAAATAAACCTTCTATGGTATCTGAGAACTGAGGACCAGAATGTCATCCCTCTCACAAAAGCGCTACTTTAAGGCTTAAGCTATACACATTTTATGTTAACAATGAGGCCGCTTGCTTAAAGGAGAAACAGATTTTGTGCTTGCAAGAAACAAAGCAAGAAACCATAAAAAATAATCAGTGGCGCATTACAGATTTGGTAAAAAAAAAAAAAAAATCATTTTTTTTAATGCCCTGTATTTTTTAAGTGTCACAATCAAAAGGTATGAAATAAATGTTAAGAAAAATATATAATTCACTTTAACATTGTTTCTTTTTCTCAATCTTTTTGTCTTGTTTTTGGTTTGTTTGATTTTGTATTTGGCTGTTTTTCCTCTAAATGTTTCATTTTTATTTTATTCTATTCTACTCTTTTTTTATTCTATTCCTGTCATTCATTTTTCTTTTTTTTTTCTTAATTAAAAAGAATTTTGTTTGGCTGGACGAAACTTCTTCTCCGCCATGCAAAGGTTTTCATAATTTTGGAAAGCAGTTTCCATATGTAGCTGTCGTCTATTTTCAGAAAATGTGACTTTATGAGTCATATTTCACAGAAGTCAGCAGTTAAGGGGTGAATGGGAAATAACTCAAAATAGGCTGTAATACAACATTTTCATAAAGTCGTAAAAAGTTAACTTAAATAAAAAATGGGATTTGAACATTTTTATGACTATTTTATATATAATTCATTAATCTATTTAAATACATTTAGATGCAATGGTTTAAGTACCCAGGTATGATATGGAATTTTTACATGATGAAGAAGTGATGAGGAGGAGCAAGAGAGGGGTTTTACTTTTAAACAAAGAGAGAAAAGCAATTATGAAAGAATATATCACCTTAAATCAGGAGACAACTTTTCAGAGACATCTAATTTATCACAATTCATAAAAAATACAGAGTACGGCTTATTTTTGTTTCCATTTGTTTTTCTTTTCTTATTTTCCCCCTTGAAGTAAAAGTTTTTCTGGCCTTTGTGTTCACAAAAATGGTCGACGACAAACTTTCAATCTACGCTGAGGCTTTCAATACAGCAAGTGTGACAAACTAAGCACACATTCAGTGCAGCAATGAAATGTATTTATTTCCACATCTGGTCAAGGATTTGGGGAAAAAGTAAGGGAAAGCCAACAGAACCAGAAAGGAAAGAAAAAGAAAATAAAGATAAAAATTCAACACAATGAGAAGCATTTTTTTTAACAGACCCACACACTTTTCTTTTGTGGTGCTCCCCATCCCCTTTTCACCCTTGTCTATCGCAGAGTCAAATAAGGTATACAGAATAGAAAGAGCCAAGTCAGCAAGTCTTCTTTTCCCACTGACACTAAACACACAGCCCCATCCACCAGGCCCGCCGTCATCCGCCACGCCGCTTATCGCCGCTGAAAGTGAAAGGCGGCCTATATATAAATGTGTGACAATGCATGGATACTAAATACCAGCTGCTTCTGTTTGGCTTGGTGTGGCTTATTTGTGTACAATGAACAGACTGTAAAAGCACGTGTAAAAGAACGGATTTTGATTCAAATCTTATAATCAGGGGAGGTTTGGAGCATGTCCGTTATTTCCAGCTTGGTGGAAACTGCAAATGTGGCTTGTGTGAGATTTTCAAATCTAAAGTTCATAAATGATTGATTTGTTATGATGATTGCTTGATTTTTAAACTGATCAACCAAATGGCATGTTGGTTAACATATATTTAAGCAAATTCACCTAAAAACTGATGTGCTGGTATAAGTGGATATCAGCTCTGTGTTAATCATAATCCACTGCCTAAAAGATTGGAAATGTGAGTGAAATGTCCTGGCACTGTGCTAAATTGATTCATAGCTCATCTGGAAGACCAGGGCTGCTTTGTGTCATTTTGCAATTCTGAGTTTAAGTGAACAAAAATCACATTCGAGGTAACTCTAGGCACCATTCTCGGTCCACATTTGTTTTACATCTATATGGCGCTCTACCTGAGATTCTGCAGTACTAAAACACATTGTCCCATATCGATGCTTCTGAGACACGACTTTACACTTCTGTGTAATCACAGCGTTTCTAAGGGGAGGCAGGCTGATAGCCTGAGATAAATAAATGTTGTTGGCTCCATTAAATAAAGGATAAAATCATTGATGTTTACTCCAGCCTTCTCATAAAGGCCAGTTTATTATTATAATCACCTGACTATTTCATTTAAATTTGGGGGGAAAAAAGTGTGATATTTGGTATAATTGTTTCTTTTTTCATGTACTTATCTTTATGTTTATTTCTGCATTTTGTGATGCAAATACACTTGACATGCAAAAGAATTGTATCAACCATATTTGGAGTTCACACTGTATTGGAATATATCAAAATATTTGAAATAGGATCATTTTTTTCTATCACTAGGCATCTTCACTTAGACACATTCAGAACAGCGGCTGGACATAAAAAAAAATAAAAAAAAATTAAATAAAAACAAATACAATTCCCCCCAGTGCTGGGTCCAGGACTCGACCATACTGTAGCCATAGACGCCTCTCATAAACATATTTTGAGTGGTCTACTGTACAGATCCCTTTTTGGCAACAGTTCCCAGCATCATGTAACAGACACCGGCCCACCTGCCCATCCCAGATGGGGTTTAAAATTAAAAAATCCAAAACACAGATTAGAAGCAGGGCGCACACTGGACCACACACACAAGCGCGCGCACGCACGGACACACACACACATACACACACGCGCACGCACGCACACACACGAATACGCATCTCTCTCCATTTCTGTCACAAACACACAGACGAGCATGTCCTTGTGTGTCAGGGTTAATAGTGCTCCTGTAAGAGGAAGACACACTACTGAGAGGATGAGAGTGTGCTCTCCTGGCATATAACAGCCCTTCAATAATAAATGAGCTTCACACATAACCACACACCGACACACACGCACACGCAGCCCAACACACACTCACACTAAGAGAGGAAAAAAAGTACGACACAACTTCGGGTGCGCTCCCCTCTCATTAATGTGTGTGAGTGTGTGAGCGTGTGTGAGTGTGTGAGCGTGTGTGTGTGTGTGAGCGTGCACGCGGACGTGTCGCCGCGGGACTGTGAACGCCCATCATTCCTGGGCGGCAAGCCGGCCGTCCGGCATGCGCGTCTTTAATCAGTTGACTGATCCGTAGCTTTAACGTGGCCGTTCCAATTACTGTAAAAGTCATCGTGCTCCATATAACCACAAATATTGACACTTTATTGCACAACACTTTTATGACATTTTGAAGGTCACACTGTATATTAGGCATCATCTTTCACAGCGGGGTGTGTGATGCAGCGAGAGAAAGCGTCAAATCTGTTGACACCCAGCTGTAACTACTCTCTGATTATTGATTTTCACTTGCTTTTTTCCCCCCCTTTATTTATGCAAAGGTTTGCTGCAGGAGACACAACATTACAGTCACAAGCGAGGTGGGCCTGCTACTGCTATTCTGTAATAGTACATTTCACACTTTGGAAAACCTCACACCCTTTACTTCTTTTCACCTTTTTTGGGGAATTTTAAAGTTAAAATAGATCAAAGGTTGTGTGAATTTGGTAAAAAATTCAAAGAGACTTATTAACAGCATAAATTCCCGCAGCACAGATGAACAATTAGACTAAACATGTAATTGTTTTTCTTTCTTTTTTTTAAAGTGTAGGATCTATAAAGTCTCCCTCATCCAAATCTCTCTCAAATTTCCAAATGTCAAAACCTCCTGCTGGGTAGCTCTGTTCTGTGTGTCGGCCAAGCCTTTTTTAAGCCTAAGCTTCTACAAAAGATCACGTCTCAATAAAAAATTGAAATAATAAAGAATATATTTAAATTTAATATTGAAGCCACTATGACTTTTCTTGTAAAAAAAAAAAAAAAAAAAAAAAAAAAAAAAACTGCAACCCATTGAACGAGTTTTTATTTATTATCTATAAAGCGCTTTCTTGCCTCTACCCCAGGAAGAAGAAAAAGGGAAAAAAAAAAAAAAATTACATGACAAGTGCCAAACTGTGAATGTGCTAGTACAAGAGTAGCGCAGAGGGGAACAAAAAAGGAAAAAAAAAATATACATGTATAATTCAGCTGTATCTGATCTGAGACCAGCTCCTCTCCCCTCTGTCTTTACCAGTGTCACGGCGTCGTAATGGAACATGCCAGAACAAAGGCTCTGAGATCAGATTGGAGCAGAGTTGAGCAGGCCATCTGGGAGGCAGGCTGACTATCAGTCACTCTGCCTGCTGTCTGCTGCACTCACACTCGTGAACACACACTTTCCTCTCTGACTAACTGGGCTAGGAGCTGGAGCGCCAAAACACGCGTGTGAACGTGCGCTCCTGTGTGCGCAGGACACCTCGCTCCCCGCTGACCTTGCGTCGCTGGGATCTCAGAGGCATCGCCGTCACACGAGGCGTCCTCGGCAGCTGACTGACTGACACATACGGAAACCGACACGGATCTTCACGTGTTCCTGTGGGTAGGGCGTGCTGCCTCCTCCTTCTTTCCGGCGGCCACACCCAGTTCCCCATTAACAGAAGAGATGAAGAAAAAAAAAAAAAAAAAAGACATCAACAACACTGTGTGCACACACGGTGCCAGGGGTGCAGGTTGGTCGGCGGTGGCCAATGGCGGGGTGGGGTTGCCAGTTCCTTAATGGTGCTCTTTCAATCACACTTTGCACTCTAAACACTCTGTGGTTTTGATTAGCGTGATATCACTTTCAGGAAATAAAACAGGGGGGTAAAAAGCACATCAGTCATAAAAACACAAGATGTTTTTGCTTTTTGCTCGGCCATTATTCTAATGTGTCACATGACTCCGGTCGGAGCCCATTGCCTTTCTCTGCAGCCAAATAAGTGATTGGGGGGTGGGATGGGGGGGGGGGGGGGGTAGCGTGTGTGTGTGTGTGTGTGTGTGTGTGTGTGTGTGTGTGTGTGTGTGCATGGTGGAGGGGTGGCGGAAACAGTTTGAAAAGGGGAAAAGATATTAAGAGAGATTGGGCGAGCAGGGGGGTGCTGGGGGAGAGAGAAAGAGTAAAACGTGATGACATCATTTGAAAGGCATTAGGCTTTTAAAAATGTGCCCGGGGGGACTTGATTTCCTTACAGCAGAGCAACAAAACACCATCCGGCCTGATGCCTGCTTGTGCTCCTTCTCTCTCTCTCTCTCTCTCCTACACACACAAACACACACACACACACACACCTCCCAGCACCCCTTCCCTTCATTCTGTTTCTTTTTTTTTTTTTTTTTTTTTTTTTTGATTTGGACCGGTGCCATCTTTGTGAGCGTCTGGTTCATGCGAGTTAATCAATTTGAGGTTTAGTTACACTGCTGATGCTAGCATTCCAGCCACTGCGAGAACATAATCTGAACTTGCAGAATTTATTAACCAAACACCAATTATCATTAAACACCGCTGCATTATCCCCCTTCCTTTTACCACCTGACAAGGACTACTAAATGAAATTTTAGATTAAAGTTACTCGGCGTTTGATTTATGGGCATCGAGGAGGCCCTAATGCGAGGGGCTCCATAATGTGCAGATGCAACTTTATTTATTTAATTATTTAATTTTATTTATTTATTTATTCTGCATAGGGACACTCCAGGGATTAAATGCGTCTCAGAGGTATTACGGCAACCAGTTCTAAATGAAGAACAGCAGCATGAAAAAAAGAGGGTGGGGGGGTGGGGGGGGTAGGACCACAAAAGAGCATTTGTGCTCTAAATTATACGTAGCCTCACCTCATACTTGTTGTTTCCTCACTGACCATCCCTGGCAGCAGGAGTAAAACCAAGTAAAACATGAGAGCCAAAAAAAAAATAAAGAAAGAAACAAAAAAAAAATAGGAAAAAAAATTAAATAAGGCGAACGCCAGTTTTTGTTTACCCCGCAATGTTTGTGAGATTAAAACAGCAGCAGAATGTGTTTCATATAAGGCGGTGGGGTAAACAGGGGCACCAGATGTTCTTTGATGTTAATAATGGCATTTATTATTAATATTAATTAGACCGCATTCAGCAATACATTTGGGCCATTTCCAAGTCAATTAAGCAAAATGGCATTCGGGAGATGTTGAAACGACATTTTAAGGCAGGTGTTCGGCGGTCCCCTAATAAAACATTTTTCCGGCTCCTGAAAAACAGCCCATTTCCAAGGCAGATTTCTTTTTTTTTTTATTATTATTTATTTTATTTTCTCTTTGTTTACTCTTCGGCAGCATTTCTCCCTTCTCTCGTGAATGCAACACTTGCAGCTGTATCTCAAAAACAACATATTGAAGGTCGCTGCTAGATGCAGAATGCATTATCTAATTAAGGCACATAATATCTGATGATTCCGATGTACACACAAGGAGGGGGCGAGTCTGTGTGCGACGGCGCAACGGAGATGAGAGTAAAAGGATTCCAGAAGAATTAGGCGCTTTAAGTTGAGTTCTTAAGACAAAACCAAATAAATTCACCTTAAATAAGTCTTTTATTTTTTTCAGAACTTCTTAATGGTTCAGTCTGTGCAGCTAAGCAAGCCTAGCTAATGTGCAGAGTTTTATCATTACTCATAAACACCAGTTCTACCAAATCTAATTAGACAACACAAGCCAGAGGCCTCACACCGGGGGACGTCTTTTCTTCCTGAGCAAAAATAATCCTTGGCTATACGGCTAAAAAAACACACCAAAGCTCCATTCAGTTTCATCTAGACCTCTGAATAGGTTCCTGCCACACCTCTCAGATTGTGTGCTTACGCCGGTGTGTGCGCTCAGCCCCGCTTTTGGCAGCAGGCCCCACTTTTTTTTCTTTTTTTTTTTTTTTTTTTTAACTGGTGGAGGCAGCAGCCTTACAATGGTACATTAACAATCTGTGCGTTCATTTATCAGTGTGTGCGATTTGGACTCTCCGTTCATGGCGCACTGCACTTTTCATGGCTGAAAATTAATGAACAAGCCTCCCCTCGCAACAAACATGCACCTGTGCTGCAGAGATGCTAATCACAAACATTTATATTTATTAGTGAACACCCGCGCTAAAGGCTGCAGTTGTAAAGGGGGGGGGGGGGGGGGGAAGCGGATGGTTGTGAAAAAAAGAAACAGGGATATCAGTTCTTTTTTTTTTTTTGCTTTAAATGGATCATACAGGGCAAAGTTATAAAGATGCATTTGCTTTTTTTGGGTTTTAAAAGAATGTTGCACGCAGGATTATTCCGAACGTGGTCTCCGAAGGGCCCTGGAACCTGGCGGATTTGTGGAGAGAGCCTTTTTTTTTCTCTCTTTTTCAATATATTTGTTTTCTCTCCACTCCACTGTTGCCACTTCTCTCTTCACCCACCACCAACCCCCGGCCGACAGAAGGTGGCTCTCTCCTTCAGTTAAAGGGCTATGCCTCTGCCCAGCTAGGAGAAGAGGAATGGTGCCATAAGTTTCTCCCTGGCACTGGCCCACCTTTGTTTTCTACCCCTCCTCAAGTCTGTTTCAGGCTTCAAAGAGCATTGGAAACACACACACACACACACACACACACACACACACACACAGACATAGAAACGTCTGAGGGAGCACTGATGTCTCACTAACTTTATCATTCTAGCAGGGTGATCATAGCCCCGTTGAGAGGCTGTGGATGATGCTTGAGGGTCTGTGAACGTTTGAGTGCTGGTGAGCCCCTTACTTATTTCTATGTGTGTACTGTCCACCACTGCTTGCATGTATGCATGAGAGCAAAAGAAGGCAGATGGGGACAGAGGTAGGTGTCTTTAGGACATGAAGACAAAAGCAATTACTAATGTGTTTGCACACACACACACACACACACACACACACACACAGAGTTGGCGTTGTGCACGTGTGTGTGTGTAATGCTATAATAATCAGGGTGTATATTCATCATGTCCCATCTCAGTCTGTGTTGGCAGGAAGTGGTGTGGTTACCATTAGTGAAGGATGACTAGGTTGCTGCCTCGCTTACCAGGGTACGGCTGGATTGCTGTTTGTAGGGCAGTGCCAGGAAAGCAGAGGAAAGCATTAGGCACGAGAAGAGTAAAAAGAGTAAAGGGAAAGAGCAAATGGAAGGGAAAGGGCATCAGGCAGCAAGGTAGGAGCTTTCAGAAGATGTATGGAGACGTAGCATTGTTAAACAAAGGGAAAAATTAAAAAAAAAATAGAAGTGCATAGAAGGCTCTCTGAATATTAGACAAAAAAGGTTAAGGAATAGGAACCTGAACATTTATCATACCTAAATATGACAACAACCCTGTTGCACTGTCTCTTTAACGCTGAATAAAACAGAACTCCTCCCTTAGCAGCCATTGATTTCCTATTCATTCCTGAGCGTGCTAACTCAACAGCAAGCACAATAGGCCAATCATCAAACTCAGCTACAGTCCCACCATTTCTATCCCACCCTTAATCCATCTGGCACTGGTCAGGGTCTATACTGTACAGGGCATCAATGCTCTGTACACCGCAGCCATTAGTGGTGTTACTCTCGGTCAATGAAAATGAATCAATTAGGCCTCATTAAGGATGCATATTAAGGTAGAGTAATTATCTGGTGAGGGATGTAGCTACAGTAATCGATAGCTCGGGAGCATAAATGCACTCTTAAAGACATATATTACGACAGGAGATGGACACTTTTTACAAGGTCTCTTTGGAAAGGGAATTCCACGGTGGGTAAATCTGTGTCATGGATACACACTGTGTGATTGTTTGTGTGTGAGTCAGACAGGCTGCAGCCCGGTCCGGCTGTAAATCCACAGACCTAGGACGTGTCCTGTTTCCTCTGCTATGAGCTTGCCCGCTGTCTCGGAAAATGAAGCAAGATGATTTATGTTGTTGCTGAAAGCATCCCACACTGGTGTGTACGGCTCAATCCCCAACAACTCACACCCTTTGAAGCACGCTCCTGATAAGTGTACAAGGGGTTGCAAAAATGAGACAGGTTTTTAAAAGTCATATACATTAGGGCTTTAATGTGGTATTTCTGAAGATATTTAGTTAATTTTTTTTAACACAGTGCCTTGTACAAACAGTCATACCCCTTGTACCGTTTCATATTTTGCCACATATTTTGGTATATTATTTTTTTTTTGGGGGGGGGGGGGTTATGTGGTTGGTCAATACAAAGTGCCGCAGTACTGTGAGGTGGAAATAAAAAGCTGCACGGTTTTATTTGTTTATTACAAAAAATATCTGAAAAGTGTGGCATGCATTTATATTTGGCTATTTTTCCTGAGCCCCCTTTCACTGCAGTTGCAGCTGCAGGCTTTTGCCCTATGTCTCTACCAGCTTTACACATCTTGAGACTGAAAGGTTTGCCCATTCTTCTCTGCAAAATAGTCCTAGCTCTGTCAGACTTAAAGGAGAGTTTTGTGGATCCAAAATTGCCAATATTTTCACAAGTTTTTTTAAAAACAAGGTCTAGAATCTGGGTCATTCTAACTCATGAATTGTCTTTGATCCAAGCCATTCCTTAGTAGCTCTGGCTGTAGGGTCCTGCTAGAAGTTGAACTTCTACTCCACTATTTTCTAGCCTCTAACTGCTTTGCATCCAGGATGGTCTAGATATTGAAACACCAAGGTATTTGTTGCCCTTTACTGTTGTTCACTCGTTTTATTTATTTTTTTACTATCGCCTGATCTAACATGGGATCAAAACAGCTTCCAGATCTATAATGAATTTATGTATTTCAAACCTCCCTTTCTGACATAACAGCAAAGTTCTCTTATAGAGCCATCATTTGTCTGTTTGGCCGATGCTTTGTCTCCTTACGTTTTTGTAATCTTAAATGCACCATGACAGGTTTCCCTTTTAGATGGTACAAATTATCCCAGACTTTATTAGTATTAGACACTGTATACAATTGACATTTTTATTCGGTCACACTTAGAAGTGCAAAGTAGGTGTAGCAAAGGTGTTTCTTTGAGTCTAGCCATGCTGAAGACTTCGAGCGGCATCCCCTCACCTACGCTAACAAGTGCTTAAGGTCCTGATATTGTCGCACAAGTACACATGTGCACACGGGGTATCAACGTGCTGTTATCACACAGTTTCTAATACAAATTCAAATTTTGGGTTTCGTTTAAAAAATGTCATGACTAGCTTGTCTACACAGCCACAAAATGCAGCAAGTCTAAAATCACTTCACATCGCTCATCTTTTTAGGAGATGCTGTGAGCCTCAGTTTTTAGCAAAGGAAGCAGAGTTTTTAAATGCTACTCTCTCATTCACTGACAAACCACATCCAAAACACACACACACACACACACACACAGAGAAAGATTTGCATGCACAAGGTAGCACACACACACACACACACACACACACACACACACATACACAATCCCATGCATAACGCCTATTAAAGAGCACGCTTTGTCCCAGTCGCATAATTTTAATTTGTTATGAAGGTCATTGACAGCAAGTAATAATCACCATTGGGGATCTAACAATTTGCCATTTTGGAACATTGAGGCACTGATGACTCAACTATTAATAGACTAAAGCTCCCCCACCCCACTTTCACCCTATTGCCTACATCCCCTGTCTTTTAGAAAGGCTTAAATGCACAATATATTTTAAAATAAGACAATACACAAACACCAGAACATCTAGAGCACATTTAACTGTATCTCACATATTTTCTGCTCTCTTTCAATTCTGTATGAATATACTCCCAGGATACTAAATAAACCCTTCCAGAACACCTCCTGTGACTCTCAGGCTGCCAATCACTGACCTCCCACAACCACACACACACACACACACACACACACACACACACACACACACACACACACACACACACACACACACACACACACACACACACACACACACCACCATCACTCTTTAGAAACAAGAAAGACACAATGACAAGTTTTATTATAGCCCAACTCATTTACTCTTTGCTCCAATATCACCCTAGCCCACCTCCCTCGGACAAATGCGTCGAGCATTTGTCGCCAAACAAATAAGTCCAGGCTTAAGCTATTTTTATCAAGTTCAAGAGCGTTTGTTCTTGTTAGGAGTTTGTCAGTGATTGGGGCGAATGAAATTGGAGCAGGAATCCTTTATCTTACGGAGGCTCAACAACTCAAGACTAATTGCAAATTAATCTGGATCGGGATATCTGCACTGAGAGGGGCTCAATAAGAACTCGTGGCGAGTTAGAGGAACTAGTTGTTATGTATTTATGGCAGAGCATTGTGCATACAGAAGCAGAGGAAGGCCGGAGATGGATGGAGCCAAAACCCAAAAGACAGAGTAGAACATAATTGCCTGCTTTTCTATATCCAAGCAGTCATATCAAGGCTGGAGGATTGTGGATATTAATAATTTACCATCAGCTTGATAGCAGAGAGCGTGATGCAGTTTTTAGTTGTGGAAGTTTGGTGTGGCTGTCGTAGGTTTCTCCTTTGTGGGTTGAGCACAATTGCAGTGCTTGTGGAGAAGGTCAAGTAGTCTTTTGTTACGGACTAAACACTAGAAAGGAATTTATGTTCTTCATCACACTCTGATGATCTCAGTGTAACGACAGCATGACGGGTTCAGACCTGTTATAGAAATTAAAATGTTTGCAACAGTTTAGTTAGCCAGCAGTATGCCACTTGTGCATTTATTGAGCCAGTTTGCTATTTTAATGCTGGACTCAAGCGTTACCTCTCTCCTCTGTGGCTATAGAACGCTTGACTACTATCAGAAGTGATTTCCAACATTTGATTGTGAAATGATCTCTGGAATGGACTGGAAATCTGACTTGAGACCATGCTGGATGGTAGTTAAGTTCCTGCTGAGGAAATGGGCTTTGATTTGCTGTCTGGTAGCCAGGGTATGTCGCTCTCAATTACTCACTCTGTCTCTTCAGCTAGTGTACTCTGTACTCCCCCAAGTCCTATGGTGGGGAACCTCTGGGCACCTTGACTGTCGTTTAACTGCTTGTGGCATGAAGCAGCTGAGGAAATTGGTCATTAAATCCAACGAGCTAGGACCAAACCCCCAGTGCCCCAGATCTGTTTCCAATCAGATAGCCCTCTTTTACAGGAGTGACGGAAAGGAATCTAACACAGCCTGAAGCAGACATTAGATTGCTGCAGCTCAACGGCACTATTAGCAGTCACCGTACCAACAGCGGAGGAATTTATTCAACTTTAAACATATCTTAGCAGCTGGAGCATTCCTGTCCCCAGAGGATGTGGATAATTTGATGCCCCCTTATTTCAAGCGCAGTTCCTAAATATACCTTAATGCACCTGTAAAGAATCTAGGGTGCTTGGAGCTGAAATAAATTGTGGCTCCATTAGACAATACACATATAATATCAACTGGACCACACCTAAATCCACAGTTATTATAACGATAGTTTTGTGTGCTTGATATCTTTGGACTGGAAATTGAAATTGATTTTTGTAAAGTTAACACCTAGATTCCAGAACAGGGGACTAAATGCAGGAAGGCATGGTCAGTAAGGATGGCTGGCTCAGTCATACCAATCACTGACTTTACCTGTTAAAGCATAGTAGTAAATACTTCCAACCATTGATGCATGAGCTGTTCAGTTCTTCTAATTGTATGCCATTTAAATATTTGCAAACTGACAACTTTCAATTGACAATTTAAATATTTTATCAAAGCACAAACGTTTGGTTCTAATGGACTGCCGATCTGTCCAGGATCTTCACTGCATCTTACCTATGGACTGTTAGAGGTAGAGACCAGCTCTCCTGAAGCCCTGAAGGTTCCTTTGGGTATAAAGTAAATAGATGGATAAATGGGATTTGGTGCTTAATTTGTAAGGCATGCTCTAAGTGTAGACAGGTGTTAATATTAAAATCAACAATAGCAATGCAAAATGTTGTATTTGAGGGACAAAATTAGATTATAAGTTTGCTCAATATGCTGTTTGGACATTTATTACAAATTTCCTCTTAAGATTCATTAAAAGCTACGATAAAGCAGCACTGAAACCTAATTGAATTATATCATAGAGCCTGCTGTCATTCATTTAATCAATAATCTCCTTAATACCATTTTTTGTCATACATTAAAAAGGGGGAGTTACAGAACTGGTGAAGTCCACACAAGTGTCCACACTTGTTTCTAAGCGAGCTCTTAGGCCTGTGGCTGGTATTACGTATCTTGACCAGATGAGAGTGAGGAATTGAAAACGGGGTAAGAAAACTGTTTGTTTCTATTTGTGCAGAAAGCAGCAGGAGAAAAATCTTTTGTGCAACAGGGTAAGCTTTTATAAAATGATAGTTGAATAAAAGGCAGTTACAGTAAGCTAAATGCTCCAAAGGTGCGGTGTTTTGTAACCAAGGTCAGAGAGAATATGAGAGGGAGGGGTAATTGTTTTCCTAATGGTCTGAACCTTATTAGAGAAAAATGATAAAACTTGTCTATCAACAGAGGGCTTAATGCGAAGTGGGGGAGGGTTTACAGCAAAGAAAACGATACCAAGGGGCCCTGGGGGTCATTTTTATGTTTACTGGTATAAGACCAGAAAACTATATTTAGATCACAATAATTCTTTTTTTTTTATCTAATTAAAAAATGAATAAAAAATTGTGTTCCTCTTTATTAGTGCCCAAAAAGCAAAATGTATGCTTTAATGCAGTGATACAATCTGACAGCTAATATTTGTAAAAAAAAAAAAAAAAAAAAAAAAAAAAAAAAAAAAAACTTTATAAAGGATAATATACAAAGGTATATGTATTCTGTTAATAAATGTTGCCTGTAAGTGTCATACATGTGACAAAAAATATATTTCGTGTTGCCTTCTTAAAGAAATGAGCCAAAAAAAAATGTGTGCCGTCTAGCAAATAATTTTACTCTTTGCAAGTGTCTGGGTGTTAGAAGTTAAGGACTTCTCTGGTTACTGCAGTGATTTGTGCATAGAGTCCAAAAAAAGCAGCTCAGGTTTCTACAGTCAGCAGCCATAAGGTTCAGAGTTTTTCACTTCTAACACTAGTCAGTGTCATTGGCCAGATAATGGCGGCAAACCTGTCTCCAGAGCACTTGCTTTCCCTTTAGGACAACAGGTGACAGGTAAAAAAAACAACACATCTAAAAAAAATGAATGTTTGGAATTCAAAGTTGTAAATGGACTGAACTTATATAACGCTGTTCCTGTCATACTGACCACACAAAGCACTGTACTACAGCCACATTCACCTAATCGCACACACATTCATACATACATACACCAACACACAGCTCGGTAGGCAACTTGGGGTTACGTGCCTTGCCTAGGGGCACATCAACATGTGACAAGGGGAAGCTGGAATCAAAACCACAACCTTCTGGTTGCAAGACAACTACGCAACACATCAAGTCACAGTCTACTTTATAGAATCCATAAAGTAAGAAGAGAAATAGAAAATATTGCTGTGTCCTTCCTAATGCACAGTATAAATTATTTCATACATTCAACTTTATAGCTTGCCTTGGAGGGTTCATGGAAATCAAATCTTTATTAAAAAAAATTTCCATGAGGGCACGGTTCTTTGGAGGAATAAAATGATATGGAAATGTGTAGGAGAGAATAGAACGTTGACTTGTCGGGAGACTATAGTAAGTATAAAACATTAATTCATTTAAACATATTTCTACTCTGAATACAGATGCTCTGTTGATTGGCCCTTAGTTGGCGTGGCGTTTGCATATTCTTTGCACTCGTATGTGGCTTTTCTCCGGGTACCAGGTTCCCTCCTACAGTCTTAACAGAGCTAAGCTTGGTTAACTGGCCACTATTCAATTTAGACCCGATAGCCCGACGTCTTCGTGCTGGCCCCGACATAACCTGCCGACCTGACTTGGGTGAACACTCTCTGTTGCTCACTGGCTCTGGCCCCCGACAACCCTTACAGAATTAAGTGGCTACATAAAACAGAGGGATTTATTGTGACTAAAAACTACTAGGAGTATGATGAGATCTCATGTCAGATCTAGAGATAGAACAATGCCACGATATATATCTTGTCAAAGTGAAGCCTGTCTCACAAAGACCCTATCCCATTACTGTTAGTATGTAACTTCATCTGGTTCAGTAACATTATGCTATAATTATGTTCGCTTGAAATGAAAGGACTCTGAGCCTGACATCATGCGTTGATGTTTGAGTCTCTTACTCTGAAGCAACAGAGAAATGGTTCTGCATTTGTGTTGAAAGACTCAAATGATAAAAACTGGCTGACACAACTATATTTGCTGTTGAGTTTATTGTTGAAGAAGTCTTCTACTCTTTTTAAATATTCGTAGATTTTGTTTTGTTTGTTATATGGTAGAAAAAAGACTGAATGGCAGACAAGATAGGAGCCATCTGTAAACACTGCTATCACCGTTATGGGCTACACATTAGCCCCTAAAGATGAAAACCGTAGCATTCGCCTTGGAGGTTCGGTGAACTGAAGAAATATTTCATACTTTTTTAATCGCTCTAGTCTGAATTTGATCATCTCTTCTTCAAAATCTATAATATTTTTACGGCACAATCATCAACAGAGTTCCTCTACTAAAAATCTTTGGAATACAGATGAAGATTTATGCAGTTTTTATTTAATTTGTGAAAGCACAAAAAGAGAAAAGATAATTCTGTTTCTTGGCATTAGGACCAGATTAAACTATTTTAAAACACAGTTTGAGATTAAAGAAGCCTTTTTTTTTTTAAAAAGTGGGGATTTCTAGTTTTATTAAAACTTGTCTCAGCTCGTTCTCATTGTCTCATAGTATTCATTACAACACAATCTATTAAAGTTATCACGTAACTTTGACCTAACATACTCACAAACAAACCAAATTATTTTTAAGGTTGAACCGCAAATAATAAAATAAATAAATGCCTTACAAAAAATGAAAAAAACCCAATTACACAAACCTTGATAACTCCCATTTTGACAAAAGGTCTTTACTTGGATCTCTGTGACTTTCCAAGACTGACTGATCTCATCTACAAAGGAAAAGGGCAGACATTTTGCAAGAAGGTAAATACTTTAAATGTTAGCACGGGGAGTGTCTTCGATTTGTCCTTTAGGAAGATGCTGCGGAGCGATACACCGTGCACTTCCTCCTTCCCTCCCATCCTCCTCTCTCATTCATTTGCCTCAAAAACTGTTTGCTCTTTTCACTGCTTCCTCTGTCACTGCAAAATGCACGACCAGCAATATGGGGGAAGAAGGGGGAAAAAAACGAGAAACTACGCACACTTGTTGCCTGGAGTTTATCTCTACATTATTCTCGCCGCTCCTTTCGTTCATTTCAGAGAATAAGATAAATGAACAACGTACATTTTGTACACCTGTCCTCCCCTCCCCACCTTCATCTCTCCCTAACGATAAGGGATTTCATTAACGTGGGAATGCTCGGGCTGAAAGAAACATAATTGCTTCGGTGTTGTTGTCCTCTCTGCTGCCAACGCCCTAATTTCCTCCTCGCCTTACTCTTGACTGTTAAGTGATCATTATATCAACACAGGGGATGGGCCAAGGGTAAAATATTGACAAACCGCGGTCATGTTCGTGTGTGATGTTGATGGGAGGTATGTGTTTTGCTGGTGTGGGGGAACCCTCTTCAAAAATGACTAGGAGGGAGCAAAAAAAGGAAGAACGTAACACTAACGGTGCAAAGTGAGCCGGATGATCAATGGAGAAAGATTACAGAATCTGTCAACACTTTAAAAGCGGGCCCAGAACAACCCCCCCTCCCACCACCACCACCACCTTCACGTTCCCCCTGATGGATAACTGTATGTAAAAGATACATAATTTCATGACTTGCCATTTACACAGCATTGCACCTGAAAGCCAAGTGGCATAATAGACAGTTTAAAATGTCAGTGAAGTAAGAGTAAGAGTAAGTAAGAGAGACAGGTCCACAGCGGAATCTTAATTAGAACAGCTCCATCTAATGGCGGCGGATTTCCAAACTGGCTCACGATGACGGTGGTGTCGAGTAGACATATGCATAGCCCAACACACACCAACATGCACGCAATCCCGCTGACATACCGTTACCTAAACAGACACACACACACACCCATGTGAGCGCTAACATATTTATATGGATGCAAACAGAGAAAAAGACACCTTTTACTTCTGCGCACCCATTTAAATTTTAAATGAAGGGAGAAGAAATGGGTTTTGAAGCGCATTGAAATTCACAGAACCCGAACATGCGCTCATTCCGCATGCAGCAATTGTTGACATCAGTGCAATTTGCGCAAGATCCTCTTTCACACAAAACTTAATTTTATTCCTCCAGATGACCAGTCAATGACCAAATCTATCTAGTTATGGCAGAGCATCACAAGAGCGTTCAGTGGTCGTCTGGAAAAGCATGTATAGGATTTACCTATCTATCCCTTAGCAGACCTGGCTGTTGAGCCCGAGCCAACGCCACATGATTGTGTTAATTAATCTGCCATTGTGAGCGCGGGGAACAGCTGCACAGGCTCTCATGGCGGCGTTGTCAAAGCAAAACAATGAAATCTTAAGCTTCCCCAACTGAATCTTCTATTACAAAAGAGCGCCGACAACGGGGCTAAATTCATAAATCCAGAGATCAATTTTTACCAGCACTAATGTGTGACCTTTAAAGCAAAGAAAAGTGAAGGAGGAGGGGTCGGGGGAGGGATTGCATCATTTAGACTTAAAATACCGTCAGATATGTAACATATAGAGGCAACAGAAAACAAACACACGAGGACAACAAGAAGGGTGGACAGAGGTAGAAAATGAGCAACAGAGACAGAATAAAGCGAGAGAGAGGCAGGGATCAGTGCATCAGAGGCAAACAGATGAGTGCTGGGAATCACCAGCTGGGCACTGGTATTTTAAAACAAAACGTCTAACACTATTAGCAGGGATCCATCGATCAGTGTTACGTGGTGTTAATTTAGACGAGAGGAGAGGGGGATGGAGAAGAGAAAGAATCACACTTCACAGGAGCCTCACAGGTTAATCCATCGGAGAGCGGAATGTGAAACATTTGAAATCAAGACTCGTAATGTTTCTTGACAAGTTATCAACAGAGAAAATTGAACTTAAATCTTTATTTTTTTTTTTTTTTTTTTTTGCGGTGGCTTTTTTTTTTTATACGCTACTCGTTTTCATGAAAGCAGCAGAGAGAACAAAAAAAAAATAAATTCCCCATTCATTTTGAAACTACATTGACCAAGGGAATACATAAATAAAATTGGGTGTACTGCACTGCCACCACAAATTATGTCTGCAATAACAGACTTTGCAAATAAATGGCTTAGCACCTCTAATCGAGTTCACAAAATGTTGCACTAGACAACCATTTCACTGCATTCATTACAGCTTCGCCGAATTACACTTTTATTGCCCGCAGAAATCACAGCATTTGTCCCTAATGTGGCAGCCCGCTCAGCTTTGTTTTAGAAACTACAAGATGCCTGGAAGAGATGGAAGATGCAGAGGGTGGCATGGCCTTGGTGCATGCTTGGCACTTCTAGAGAGATGGTGATGCACCCTGAAAAAAAAAAAAAAAAATCATCAAGATGCCTGGCTCTCAACCCACTCTGCGGCCGAGCCCTTCTGTCTAGCAGAAAGCCCTCCAGCAGCCCACTGAGCGTGCAAGATATTAGAAGAGGAGTGATCCCCGGCGCTGAACTGTACCTGACGGATCCTGTCATTTGTCTGCGACTCTGTGGAAAGGATCAAGGTGCATGTAACTGATTGTTGCTTTTAAATCAAGGAAAACCCTTAGGAAAACAGTGAATGGAGGCAGTTTAAATGGCCCATAAAGGAGGCAAGACATTTCCTTCTCCATGTGACACTGTCTCTCAATCTGCACCCTGTTTAAGCCTGCCAAACACTAAGTCAAATAGTGACACTGAATATAGCTATGAATTGCAAATCTGTTGTTTAGTTGCCATATTTTTGATAGAGTGCCCAAATGTTCTCTTTCTCTTTTTTTTTCCAAGAGTTTTCATTTCGGTTCTTTCACACACTGAGTGTATAACCACTCCGATAAGACTTCTGATGCAGTGAAACACGCTAACCGACGCACACACACATACACACAGGAGCGCGTACACGAGAGAACATGCAACGCTGAAAGCTTGCAGATGGGGACGGGTGACATGGTGCTAACTCGCATCTCCAAAGTGATGCTCGCTGCAGCATCTCACCTGTCCAACGCGCTTGATTTCAGAAAGCCATCAGATGTTGCATTTACCGCAACGCTGAACAGTGGAGAGCATCCGATCAGGAGACGTACGCATCCTGAGGTTTGGTGCACTTCCACTTGACAACTCAACAGGACACTTAGTTGAGCCGGAGTGGGAATTGTTGACGCCAGAAAAAAGGTTGATATCTTGTCATTACGTTCTCCCTCCTGGCTTTGTTATATTTACTGCTAATAAGTTACAGAATGTGTATCGAATTGGATGAGAAGGACTTTTTTTTTTCCTCCTGTGCAACTGTGTTGTCGGCTCTCTGATTGTTGGAGTATAAAAATAATCGTCATGGAAATAGATCTCATTGACAACGTGCCATGTTCACACTGTGAGCAGCTTGTGCCTTGTGAACATAATCCAGAAACGTCCTCCAAAAACTTTCCTCCACAAACTTTCAATCCTTCATCCTCTTTTGCCCTTCTCTCCAAAAGATGAGAGAAGCCACTGCCAGGGAAGACAAAAGACAAAATCCTGAGTGTCAAGCACTGGCGAAACAGGTAGGATCTGGAAGTATTCGCTGAGCTTAAGGATCACAAAGCAGCGACGAAAGGAAGGAGGAGGAGGAGGGGGAAGTTTGGAGGACAGAGGAAGCGCTCGCAAAAGAAAATATGATATTGTGGAGGATTGACCAAAAGAGATTTACCATCCAGGTCCTGAAAATCCACCGCTCATCTCTGTGTCTAATAGGAAGCCCTGGCTCTGAGAATACTGCACCGGCACAATCACACCTTACCTGCAAGCCCTGCCAGGAGAGGTGGCATTTGGTCGATCCATCCTCCCATGAGGGGGGCTTGTGGCTTAGCCTTGACTTAGCTCGGAGTCTTAAGACAGGGGCTGGGCTGAATCGGGAGGACCATTGGGAAAAATGTGAGTCTGTGAAAACCTAGGATAAACTGTGTTCTCCAGAGGAGGAGACACGGAGTGCTGGCAGCTGAATTGAGGCCTGAGAGGTTACACATGGCTACAATGGAGCCTCTGGAGAGCCTTGGCTTTAGGAGCCTTGATACTGGTGTTTGGTGCATTTCTTTAAAATGTTAACTCAGTTTAAAGTCTTTGGGAAGGTTCTGGGAAGAAACGTGCGCTCTAGCAAAACACATTAGATTAAAGGATAAAGTATGCAGGTATGTCTAATCTAAGGAATTGCTCACTCTAGGTGGTCTGTAATCGAACAGTAGTTACCCTTTACTGGCTATAAACACACACAAAACACAACATATATATTATATATATTATATATATATATATATATATATATATATTTTTTTTTTTTTTTTTTTTCACTGCGTATCGGGAAACAAATTAGAGTTGTAACACAGAGTGAGTGAGATGGGTAATCCTGAAGAAAACCTGTTAGAAAAGACTGGTTCACTTTCGATCAGAATAATTCATACAGCAAAAACTACAATTAAAGTATGTTCATGTGTTAGAATGGTGCAGTCCATTTATTTATTTTATTTTTTTTTTGATGAGAAAACATAGGCTTATTAGAGGCGCTGTAAATAAAAGTGGGGAAGGTGTTTCGGCGAACACATGTTCTAAACTCGGTCCATACGGGTTCCATACCTGGGGCTGTCGCGTTTAAAACGTGTTACTCTAATAAGACAACAGTCGCTCTTATTTACAACAACCACAAGACGACATGAAAAATACTTTAACACATTTTCCGTTAAGGCTCGGGTGAAACAAACACCTTTGTTATTTACTAAACAAAACATCTAACAAACAGCCCCTTTCACGTGCTAAAGATACATCCAAACATATGCTCTTGACTGGAAAAAAAAAACATGGGCGCACACAAAAGGTGTAAAGCGTCTAAATTGCAATTGCACTGCATCTTGGAAAACAAACACTTTCCTTTGTTACCAAGACAACTGAGATAATGTGATTCCTGCGGCATTGTCAGGACTGCTACTTGCTACATTATGTGTGACAAGCTTAAGAGTAGATCTAGGGGCATGAATGTGCTGATTCGGGCTCCAGCCCATTGTGGATTGCAGATAGTCCGGCAAACCATATTTGCATGTGCAACCTTGCCAAGGAGTTAAGCTGAATGGGCTAACGCTGATTCCATGCTCACAGAACCCTAAACTGAAGTCAGCGCTGACATATAACACTCTCTAATGCTTGCTGTGCTTTGGTAGCCTGTCTTTCTGTTATTTACTTGCCACGCTAATTCCTGGCTTAGTAAATCAACACAGTGCCATTCTTTTAAAAGCTTTAAATGTGTGTATTTAATATATCTATCTGGACAAATAGCACATTCGTATTTAAGCCCAAAGCCTATATGCTCCTTTTTCTTCTTTCTGTCTTTGCTTTCCATGGCGACAAAATGAATTCAGCTCTGAACCTAATTAATCCACAAAGGTTTCATGTCTTAATCCCCAAAGTCAAGGGGGTTATTGTCCTCACAAATGAGGTCAGTGTTCGTCCCAGTGGAAATAAGCGAAAGAAGGAGGAAAACACGGGGACTATGGATGCTCACAGTCAGGCTTTCTCTCTCAGTCGTTCATCTGCTGAATATTGTTCTGATCAAGTGACAAGAGGCCCTGCAAACAGAGCCAGGGCTTGCCTGCTGTCCGCACAGGGACGGCTACATGCACAGAGATATCGCCATGTGAAAAGGGATGGTTTGCATGTCACAACAGATAGAAACATGAGCTGGCCGGTGAAATTGATGGTAGTGAACAACATCGGCGGGAGAGAGAAAATGAAACGCCTGCCAATCTCCAGTACGCAGACCTTTTGAACCAGGTGGATAAGAAGGCTGGTTCCGGTGGCAACTGTCACTAAGGGGAGTCACTGTCAAATTCTGAGGCGAAGAAGCATCATCCAAGTGTGACAGGACGATAGCATGATGCAGCCTTCCCGTCTGTCGGAATGACAAGGGGGGATGTGACACACATGGCCACACACATGTGCCTGAAGCACAGTAACCACCAGCGGCCCACACAGGGTCCTGTGGGGTACAAACCCTGGGAATAGCAGCGAGCCGGCCAAATGCTCGACACACACTGGGCACGTTGCGGGCTCCATCTCAAAAGACCAAATGGGGAAGCGTGGATGGCTGACCACAATGGCTGACATCTTTTCTAATTCAGACCATCCTGACAAGGGCCTTCAAGAATTCATCCAACAGAGGCATGGCTCAAGATGCAGGGTGGGGTTGCTGGCCATCGATATGTTGGTTTAGCAAAGGGGTCAGCCAACAGCAGACATGTTCAAAAGGAGGGTGAGCCATGAAGAAGAAAATCCAAGATGACACAATCGACAGCTTGTTAAAATCTGTTGCAGTCAAAGAGTCCGTCCACTGGACAGTCTGCAGCAGACATGGGGAATGAGCCCGGCTCCTTAAAGTCAGAACGAGCCGAGCAAAATTGCTCTGCCTTATCTTAACGGCCGACGTGACAGTGTGTCATCATCTGCAGCTGTTTTATAGATAATTACTTTTACTCGCTCTCTGTGGAATATAATGCATCCTGTCTACAACGGATTAACTATCGAGTGCTAGGCAAAGGCTCATTTCTGGCAAATTGCTTGTTTTCTATGACTAATGATGTGGCGACACACACTGTCATGCACACATCAAAAGCATCAGCCCAAAAACCTGCACTGTTTTTGATCACTGATAATTACTGTATCTGCACTCCAAGAAGAGTAAACAAAGTGAGAAGTTGAAACAGAGAATGAAAATGGAGTAGGCCTCACTACAGACACTCTAATTTCCAACTTCTGTGTGACTCCTGGAATAAAAAGAAGTTTGTACTGTCACTCCCCCCCCCCCCCCCCACCCCCACACACACACACACACACACACTCCCTCCTGCCCAACGGCGGAGATGGAAATACGAGTAGAAACTGACAGAGGGAATTAAAATCTCTAAATGCCAAATTTTTTGATGCCTCATTTAAAAATCTCCAATCAGAGCTGGTGTTTGTTGATTTTTATCAACTCGAGGGTTATTACATTTCAAGAAGATGACAATTAAAAGTCCCTAAATCACTCCCATGTGTTTTATTTTGCAATGGAAGCAAATAAGTGATATAAAGTCGCAATAACAGATGAAATCCCAGCATGGGGTCAAAACACAGACCAAAGCAGGGTTTCGCAGAGCCTGATTGGGTTGAACCAATCCATACTACCTTACAGTTAAAGTGCAATTTCCCATGACTGTGGTTAAGTGCATGCTAAATGCGTGAGTCAAAAACAGGTTTAAGAAGCTCAGTCCTGGAAAAGGACACAGTGCTGGAGGGAACAGAGGGACTTATTAAGCCGGTTTTCTTTTCCCTTTTCCTTTCTTCCCCCTCGTGTTCTCCACACAGCTGCCTGCATGCTTCCCCTTCATCTCCGAAGATATATAGAGGAGAAAAAAGATTTAAAAGGACTGGGGAAAAAAGCTCAATTGTTTATTGATTTTATAATAGGCTTAGTGCCACAGAAATAAAGTGGGGGCCGATGGGGCAGTGTGGTCAACAAGAGGCGATGGCGTGACAAACACGAGGTTTATGCATAAGTAACAGAAGTTTTAGTCCAAATGCTGGGATATTTTTAACCTGTCCCCCCCACCCCTACCCAGATTTTAACCTGTTGTTGAAATAACCACTCTACTCGCAAGCAGTATACAGCCTTACAGTGCTGGAAAGAGCTCTCCTGCTCATTCAGAATATCGCCATGACGGCACAGGTCGGCAGTCAAAGATGAGCTGAGTGAATCAGCTTTGAATAGATGCCATTTGAGGGGACCTGCACATTATCAAGTGTATATACTGAAAACTAACAAGTAAAAGATGCAGTGAGGAGCTCTGAACTGTGTGTGCTTCCTGCAACACAGTGTGTATGTGTTCGCCTGGGAACGCATGGGTGAGTGTAGGGTCTGATATATGGATGATAACACTAATTAGCTCATTTTGTTTGGGGCACAACACTCATTAAAAACCCAGTGGGGCCATTAAAGTTACCATCCCTCCAAACCACTGCTGCCATCATATCCATCTCGGCTGATATCTCACCCGGCTCTCACTGCTTTTAATGGCCTCTGCTTCAGGTTGTTGGGTTGAGCAAAGATTTGTGAAGCTTGGATCACCCCGATTCTCCCCCCTCTTGCTGTAGTCGCACCCCCCCCCCACCCCCACTGCATTTCCTCATTTTATTGAAATTTCTTTCATTTGTATCTTTCCATTCCTTCCCTTTTCCTCACGATTGTCTCCATCTTCATCATTGCTTATATGTCTTGCCCTCCAGCATCCACTATGTCGCGTATGTGTTCCGTAGGCTGCCTCCATGTAAGAACCCCAACAACAAAATCGCAGAGGGTTTCGCATTTTACCCAAAAAAGGGGGAGTGATAGTTGTTTCCAAGCTTTACCCACCAGTGTCACTGTAATACCCAGAAACCTCCTCATGGTTCAGTGCAGCAAGCTGTGCCATAAGGCACATGTTCCTCTGCAGCCGGAGAGACAAGAGGCAGAGGCCTGCCAGGATTAGATGAGCAGGTGTAGCATCCAGCTAGCAGATACAACACAAAGCCATATTCAAGCCTATGTTCTCTGGGGCAAAAAATGTTAAAGCTAACAGATTCTAGTCATCTAAAAGGAGGGGTTCAAGTCAATCCGCTGCACATATTACTGTCTCAGCTGGGAAAAGAGCAGAGAAGTGTCTACCACATTTGATTGGTTGGGGAGGTGTGTTGTCTGCGTGGTCAGCCAGATTCCGTCAAACTTGTTTAGAGATGATACACAATAGAAGGGTCCTAAGGGCGTTTTTCCCTCATTGTCAAGATTGGCAAGAGATGCATTAGATGCTGTAGCATACACACTTTGATTACCCAGCAAGCCAAGGTGCTGTTGATTTTTTGGACATATCAAAAAATGATGTCAGTGCCACAGCTATCACATGCAACTTGTAACACACATGTACAACACTGCTCCTGAATCACCATGACTGGGACTCAAAGACTGCACTCAATAATAATACTACTAACTCTCATACTATTAAATGAAGATGCTTTACCCACCTCAGAATGCTGGATGCTTGAAGGTGAAAGTAACACTGGCAGCATCACTCAAACCCTCATGTTAAATCCACATAACGTGTTTTTTTAAAAAAAACATGAGCATGCATGGCAAGAAGGGAAACTGTGACAGAAGCCTTTTACATAAATCTCTGCAGTAATCTTCAAAAACTGATCCAAAGGGCTGGATAGTATGAGGAAAATGTCTACTAGTGATGCTGTTCTTGTGCATTGGAAATACAATGTGACTGGCAATTAAACCAGATTTCCCTGAATCCTATCTTCAGTTCCCATCATTGCAATGTCCAACATGTAGTGTGAGTTTTAGCATCTTGGTCACAAAAATCTTTATCAATTTAAAGAGTGAGCAGCGGAACTTTGATGGCAGTTAGACTCCTGCGTAAACTGTTCGGTCATTTCCATTGGTGTTTGACGTTAAGTACAAGCGTCTGCAATCAGTCAGTCAAGGGCTGGGAGAGTCCATCCAACTGGCCAGATATGCAACTGGCAGGCAGAGTGTGAATGCATGGCACTTAAAATAATGTAGCCTACCAAATATTGTATCCAAGCAGTCCTTTGGAAATGCAATATTTCACAAACTGACACCATGGATACAACTGCAACTTGCTGATCACGGCTCATTTCTTTGGCCTGAAAAAAGGCAGAATTAGTTTCATCTCTAACAAGTTTACCTACATGCTGCCACTGCAACAGAAGAATAATTCTTGACTAGGTATGTTAAGATTAACTTTTTTCCCTACACATTCACAGACATGCGCGTCTGTGCCATGAGTCTAGACGTGACACAGCCATCATAAGATGCTGTTATGGCATGAAATCTAAAGGCAGCAGTTTTCAAATGTTGCATCAGTAAATCAGTTTGCCACGAGGTGGGCTATATTTTAACAACGTGTCTACTTTTTGGATTATTATTGGATTATTATTATTATAGCTCACATAATTCACAGAAGCTCATTGTATTGGAATTATATTATGAGGCGTTTTAACAAAAAGTTATATTCACATTAATGTATTAGTTTTGATAATCAGCTGCCAATCATTAGTCTCTTGCTTCATCCTAACGTATCAGATTTAATTGTATCAAAATATTAAATCAGAGGGAATCGCGATTGAGTCAATACGTTTACAATACATACTGAATCCGTTTTTTTTTGTTGTTTTTTTTCTGCTCATGTATCCCCAATGATCATTTGCATTCTATCAGAATCAGAATCAACTTTATTTGCCAGGTATGTGTACAGATACGAGGAATACACAATGTCCTTACTTGGGTATTGAGATCTTTATGGTGTTGTTTACATGGCACAGATATCAAACCCGAACCCTAAAAGAGTGGTGCTAGTTATTTTGGAATTTCTTGAGATAGAAAAAAAGTCCCTGTTTTTAGGACTTTGGAACTGAAACAATTCCAACACTGTGCACAGGTTAGTCCCATATAACCTGTGCAGAGTGCTTAGTAAGACTCTTCTGACCCAACCAATGCATGCTCTAACTGTCTGGTCATTTCCCAAATCATTTCTTTTGGCCATGTTGTTGAGAGGCAAGGCTGAAAATACTCCTGGTCTCAGGTCTGGATATTAAGAGTGTTGATTAGATATACGAGTTTGCCATTTGCCCACAGAGCGTGGAGTGTCTCTGACAGAACTGGGGACCATATGGCTGGTGAGAGATTTCCCCCCTCTCTTCCTCTTCGCGCAGCCTGACAGCTGGATGGCTGCTAACTGGGGACGAGGAAGCTTGGCAGCTGCAGCTGAGAGCAACGCTTTGATGCCGCTCACCCCTTTTTCACTCACTTGCTTTTGCTCTCTCTCTCTCTCTCTCTTCTTCGCCTTCTCCTTTCCCCCTTCCCTCTCTTTAAAGAGAGGCCAGGCACCTACTACCAACCATTCTAAACTTGGAAGAAACTTTCCACAGGTTGGACAAGAGATATCGAAGGCGCGAATGCAGGAAGTGACCTAACAGTAAATGAAGTTCTCTAAATCTTGCTGTAGTTTCCTTGGAATAAAGAAGAGTGGGTTGCTTGATACATATTTTACTGGAAGACTTGTGTCAACTCTTCCACTTTTTTGTGCCATGTTTTAACACTACTTAAGCAATGACAACAAATAAAAACAAAATTGTCTTGCCATTCAGGATCTGTATATCTGATCTTTGAAAGTGTGCACTTGTGGCTGGTTGGGTGGCGGTTAAACTAATGGTGGGGCTGCAGTGGGACAGAGGAAACAGGAGTATGAAGAGGAGGAGGAGGGGGAGGAGGAAGAGGAGAAATAGCCTTCTGGGAAAACATTAGGATGTGCAGCTGGAAAGTACAATAAGAAAATATCAGAGATTTTCTTCCTCTATTTCTTGTTTTTTTTTTTCCCCCCTCGCTTTTTGTTCTCTTGTACAAAAGGATCTTTCAAGATTTCTTAAAAAAAGAAAAAAAAAGAAAGACGCCTTTGGATGTTTAGATGCAGATACCTGGATGCTTTGTGCAGTATGAAAGAGAGCCAGATTCCTTTGAATAAAATAGTAACAGCAGGCAGGTGTTTCTTCTTTTTAATCCTAGATCTCAACTGCAACGTGTTCATTGAACTCTAATATATACAGCAATGTCTACGCAAGACGTTTGCTTTTAATGTAAAAAAAAATAAAATAATGCAACATGTGTTTCTATTGATATTCCCCTGGCAAGTTATGTTTCTGCTTTAATAAAGGCCAGAGCTAAAATCATTTCCTAGTACAGTCTCATTGTTCATGCCAAAGTCTCAGCTGTTAAAGTCACAGTGATTACTAAACCATCGGTTTAAATTAAATACAACCCAAGAGGGCAAGATACTGTTTAACATGCAACATTTAGCTTGAAAAAAGCTTTGATAAAGGGTTTCTAGTCATTTTTCAGTTTTATACCATCCCACTGGCCATGTGATCTACTTTAGGATTAAACTCTAGTTCCATTTGAGCTGGCTAGCTAAATCGAGGTATAGGCTACTGAGATTTTAAAAAGGCACAATTTCAAAGCAGCAAATGGTTGTAACATCTGTCCTATAGTTTTGAATCTGTTTAAGTGTAGAGTAAGTGTGAGTCACCAGATGTTTCTCTGGCTGTAAGGTGGATAAAGTAAAACAGCTCCGCTGGTAAGTCACCCTTTTGTTGTGTATTGCTGGTCAGCTGGTCGTGAAAAAAAAACAACAGCACTTTCCCACACTTACAGGAAAGACAGTCAAGGTGTGGAAACTAGAGTGTCACTAGTCTTAGGTGGTTAATGCTATTTTGAAATAATAGTTGGTACGCCGTGAGAGCTCTGGGTTAATTCACCACATTGTTCATTTCTACCTTCATTTCGGTACCAGTGTGCCGCCATGTTGTCCATTAATGTTTCCATTTCACACCCGTAAACAAACAATTTTGTATTCACATACTGAAAACAATTTTTATTTTTAATGCAAGAATTAATGCTAACTTGTTGTGGCAGCAGGCGTTTACAGTTAGTTTTCATATTGTTTTGTGATTAGCTGGAAACCATGGCGATTTTACTAAAGGTTAACATGGCGTAAGAATGTCATACCAGCCCCCGACTAACCCTAACCTTAAACATTCCTCCCTCATTCTGTCCTGCACTGCTTCCCCCGTAATTTCGTACATTGCCACCCCCCACCCCTGTTCTTTCTCTCTGTTGAAGACCCCCTTTTGCTGCCAGCTCCGAACCAGCTTTAAGCCTACTGAACATGGCGCAGGAAGGAGGAAGGTTGAGCAGGGAGCAGAGGAGGCGAGACGACAGGGACAGAGTAGGATAGGATAAGATAGGAGGTTGGAGATGAAAAAATAAAAGTGAGGGGGGGAAAAAGACAGAGAAGAAGCAGAGTTTGGCTGGAGCCAAGAGGAGAGCAGCTGGGCACGGCTAACAGGGAATGATAATGACCTCAGAAATCTGCTGTTCGCTCCACAACAATAGGGTGCTCAGTCGCCTGGAAAATTGTGTTCATCAGCTAGCTCTGCTCACTTACTAATTGACATTGCCAAATATTTTAAGAACAATTGGAATGTGGCAGGGGGAGAGAGGGAAAGAAAAAAACAAAAAACGAAAGCTCAGAGATCTTAATCCCTGGACTTAATTCCTCTCCTATTTTTTTTTTCTTCTGCCTCCCCCTCTCCTCCGTTTCCCGTTCTCCCTCTTTCTCCCCCGTTTTTTTTCTCCTCGCTCTGTCTCTCTTCTTCTGCTGCGATGAGGAGATAGCTACAGCTAAGGAAACAGCTAATTTTTCATGTAGCTTTCTGCTGTCATGTCAGCTCCCTGATGTTGACACAAAAGGCTTTTTATGTGACCTGTCAATGGGGGTTAAGAGAGGAAGGGGGGGGTAAGTGAGGGGTGGAGGGTGATGGTAGGGATTGGGGGGGGAGCAAGTGAATGATAAAGTGAAGGAGTGAGAAAGAGAAGAAGAGAAAAAGTCGACCAGACGAGGCGAAGAGGCTGAAGCGGGCGCTCCCTAACTCATTATATCACACATTGGGCCCTCCATTTTTCAAAAGGCAAAGGTCAACGTATTGTGCTCTTTTACACACAGGAGGAAACCCAGTCGTGCCCCAAGCTGACTTGTCCAAACAAAGGTCCCCTCGCCCTCCGCCCACCCACCCAACGCTGCGCCTCCATCCCGCCGCCCGCTCAGCCAACCAGTGCCATCATTTGCATTCCTTGACTGAGAGCCCTGCCTCATTTCACAGGAATCCCACATTGATGGAGTCGGACAGCTGTCACCAGACAGAGAGAGAAAAAAAAGAACTTGGCACTCGTGCTCACGCAGCTCTGCCCTCCCCTCCGTCCCTTTGACCCTCTGTTAAGCACACAGATAAACAATCAAGGAACAGAAACTTTTTTTCAACAACTACGAAGCTTTTACGGGCTGTTTTTTGGACAGAAAGAGCGGCAAAACACTTATTTAGTCTGGATCTGTGGATTTGTATGTGCGTCTGAATGTTTGGGCTGGGTAAACACGCTCAACCAATAGCACAAGCTGTGATTGTGATGTTAATTCATGTCTTTGTCTTGCTGTTGCCTGATTTTTTTTTTCTACCTGGTCATTAGTGTCAAATTTCTCTTAGTATTTCCAGAGGTTGTTGGTCATTTTTCCCCTTTTGCCATTTTTACCCCATCGCAGGTTTAGTCCTTACCAGACATTTGCCTATAAAATGGTGTGGCCCACTGATGGGCCATTCAAACCAACCGGGCGTCAGTTTGTTTGTGCCAAGAAGCTGTTTGATGCGCCCGATGTCTCCTTTGTTTTTGCTTTTTTTGTGTGTTGTCAGTAGTGTGAAGTTTCTCTTTTCATCTCCAAAGGCTGCTGATCATTTACCCCCTTTGTTATTTTTTTTTAACATTGCAGTTTTTGTCATTTCGCATCCGATTTTGTGCCGTCTGCTGTGGGACAATTTGAATCAACCATACGACCACTTATAACTGCCAGTACCGCTTTAACAGCAGATCATTTCTATATTTGTCTAGTAGTATATTGTTATATCACTTTAGGACAAATGCATGCTAGGTGGAGGTCACTTAGAATTATTTTTATTTGACCAGCGGTCATAATCTGTCATATTTTCCGGGGGTCTCTTGGCCCCATAAGGGACAAAAATAAATAAACACAGGAAAATAAATGTTCCTGGCTTTAAGTTCATGGACACAAACTGCTTTGTTTATGGTTATGGACTGGAAGGAAGAAGGGACAAAATGCTAAACTGATTTGGAAAGGGGCGAATTGACCCAGAGCGGCTTCCAAACTGCAGCGAAGAGCTCTGCTTGTGAGTCAGCTTCTCTTCTGTTCTTGCGGCTCAGCTTCGGCATGACACCTGAGAAGATAGCTTGCTGATGTATTAAGAATATTAATATGCAAACAGTCTACCTGACAGTGTAAGGCAGCCTTCTGTTGTGGAAAGATAAATATTATGTTTTAATTATAAAAACATAAAACAGAAATGGGGAAGACAGATGATGAAGGGGGAAGGCATGCGTGCGTGTGCTTATTCCGAGGGGAAAAACGTGAGTTTTTCCAAAGAGTTTGAGTTGAAGCGAGTGGATAAGGCTGTTTTCCCAGGAATGTGATGCCCTGTCATACCCCCAACCCTCCCACCCCATCTTATTTTCTGGATTGTCTATTTTCTTTTCCTTTAATGTCATCTTCTCTTTTTCACTGTCTGAACAGTCCATTTTTTTTTCCTGTACTGAATTTATAACCAAGCGGGGGAATCCTAACGTGATCATTAAGACATAAAACGGGCTGATAAATGTTTCATAAGGACAAGGCAGGCCACTGATAGCCACCCAGGAATACCGAGGAGCCGACCGAGCCTCGCAGTCCTCCCCTCGATCAAACACACACTCGTTGGAATACAATTGAAGATTTTAAATATCTAAAAAGCCTGGGCTAATTCCCAACATGGGTAATATTTACAAATTGACTCTGAGAGACTGAGAGACAGGGTAGGAGAGAGAGGCAGAGAGCAAAAAAAAAAAAAAAAAAAAAGAAAAGGAAAGAAAAAAAGGAGAAAAAAATCAAATGAACCGTGCAAGGAAAAAGAGAAAAGAGAACAGAGGAATAAATTGGCCTTTTATATTGTGCAAGCGTGTACAAAAATACTAAGTCTGCATTTATCTAAGACATGTCAATCAGAGCAGCACACTGACAATTAGTGCGTTTGAATAGAACTTTTATCATTTACCAGACACCAGAGTCCTGACCTACTGTACAAAAATACAGCTCAGGGAATGAATGTGCCTGTAACACAATGACTGTCTATTTAAGTTTGGTGACACATAAAAAATACAGATATGACAGGCCAGACTCCTTCAAATGAGTGGGGGGTAGAAGGCTCAGGTTTTGTAACCACTGAGTTCTCTGATTATAGAGAAAAGAAGAATAGTGCGAGGGGGGAAGCAGGAGAGGAACAGATGTCAGTTACAAAGACAAAGTAATTTGCGTAGACTAAAGAAATGAAGAAAAAAAAAACACAAAGATGTTACTCATTATTTGTTAGGCCTGGAGTTTAATACACACACATATCGCAGCACACACGCACAACTGACTGCCCGCTTAGTAAAGGGCTGCTTCAGTTTGGTAACATTTACTGACCGCTTTTTTATTCATCTATTTCTTAATGGATATAAGCAGGGCTGGGCTGATGCTCTGGGGTAAAATCTGAGCCCTGTTACAGCCATTTTGTTTCAACCATTTTGTTAAAAGCAACAACACCAAACTAATATGGTTCAACTGGAAAATTCCAACCACCATAAAACAGACGTACGTCCTCCTCACGCAGTTTCCAGCCCTATGACCAGGCTGTAAACAGTAAAGGTAACCCCTCCTTGCTAACATGCTAACGATGCTAACGATGCTAAGGCTGGCATCTGCTCTGCAGTGTTCTCTCAGTGGTAATCAAAAGGGCTAATCCACAGTTTTCAGGGAACCTAGACAGCAGCTGTGCACCTCCTGTTTAAAGCCTGCAATAATTATAGTGGTCAGAAGTCTACTGGATAATTCTATGGTGAACAGAGATTATTTCAAATGAATGAGCAGGAGATGTATGGGCCCTTTAGTCCTTTTAAGATTGGGAAAAGTACAGAAAGCGTAATATATCGACAGGTCAAACAGAACAAACTCCACGCTGATTACAGTTTCTTAAAAATCACAGTTTGTCTTTGTTGGCCCTTTTTCTAGATATGCAAATGAAAAGAAACTTGGATTCTTAGTTTTCAAAAGGAAAAAATAGAAAAAGAAAAAGAAGGTGCTCAAAAATCTTGCCTTATATTGGAGTTAGAACCATACTCAATGGAGAATGGGAAATGTGTAAAATGGAAACATTCAAATTGTTCCATAAACGGTGCAAATTTAAAGATAGTCATCTGCTCATTAAAATACAATACTACCTAAAGAAAATAACTAACAATGGTAAAGTACAAGATGACTTGTTTACAGCTATGAAATAAAGGGACACGCAGACATGGGAAGCAGGCCCGAATAAGCAAAGAGGCGAGCTGACCTCGAGCTGTTTGCTACACCTTTCTATTGTTTTGGAAAAGTTGGTGCCTTGACCTCACACAACAGAAACTTTTGTAAATCAAAACGATTTCTAACAATAATTGTATTTCCAACTCTCCCCAGAAATCAAGAGTCAGTGGCGAAAAAGAAAGAAGATTGAGGAAAATCAGGGTGGACCAATGCACTGTGGACCAATATGCATTCTGTTGTGAGATTCCTTTGGAGGTTTGCAATCCAGATAACAAAAGTTACTCTTCAGTGATGCTTCATTGTTTCACCTTAGTATCTGTCTCCAGGGTACAAACTGTTTGCAGGTGGATTATCAGCAATTTTCCCCTTTTTGTCCAAGAGCATTCTTGCACATCTAAATATTGCTCCAGAAGTGCAGTAAAAACTTTAATAAGTCAACAATAAATAAAAACAATGATACAAAGAAAAAAGCTTAATTAATCAAATCTGTTATTTCTAAATCCCATAATTTTTCACACTAATACTTCTAGAGTGCTCTGCCTGTTTCCAACAAGTTTTCTAAAGTAAGTATATAAATGTACACCAATAATCCAAGACAAATACTCTACCCCCAAAAAGGTTTAGCGTAACCTAAAACAAGCCATGTTTTTCTAAGAATACCCACCTATTAATAATCAAATAAGTTGCAAAATTAATAGAAAATATAATTCGGACAATGACAGGCTTAGAAAAAACAATTTTGTACCTGAAATATAAATTGTGTTCCTCAAACAATGCTTTCATCAAGGAATCCTCCAGTTGCAGTAATTGCAGTAAGTCTACAGAGGTTAGAGGTTAAACCTGCAACAACTATGAACAGGAAGGAAAAGGATGGATGGATGTGTGGCTTTATGGATGGATAAATAGATGGATGGACTGCAGAAAGACTGGCAGATGGATGGATGGATGATGGCTGGACGGACGGACGGATAATTATTGAAATTGATTTCTGAATGTAGAAATACATTTCAGTACTGGGCTTTCCTTTTCCACATTTATTCAGATCCTGAATCCTGAATACATTTACTTTACTAAATTTACCATTTTATAAATCTAAGAATATTTTGTGGAGTATTCTAGAAGGCATATGAACCCTATTCAACGTATGTGCTTGTTATTTCCTGCCACTTTGGAAAAACAGTATTACTATCACAAAGCATAGTATTACTATGTATTGTGTTTCAGTCCAATCACAATACAGCCATCTGTGACGTTTCTTTAGACGCTTAATCTGGTTCAGAGTTGTAGGAATGCAAGAACCCACCATGCAAAACAGAAACATAGTGAGATTAAAGTTAAGAGTTTTTCTGGCTTTATTGTTACTGTCCTTTTAAATTAAGTAAACTTGAGAAACTGTGCCATCCCACATCTTCCATTAATGCCTCCAATTTGAAGCTATGTGTGCATTAAAGAAGTCCCAAACATAAGAGATACAGAGAGATTCTTACATATCATCATTTTGCATCTTGGTAGTTTCCACTGACGATAAGTGGCTCAGGAGTGTTTGTCACCATCCTCCCTTATAGTCGCCCTGATCTTGTTCAAATGTATTTTATTCCTTTTTCAATGACACAGTAATTACACTGTAACAGTTTGTCTGCATGTGTAATTACACCCTCATTGTACTGTTGCAATTAGATGAATATCCATGCTTTATAACCTAAGGCGTCAAGTTGGCAAATCCAATTTCAATTTGTATGGAGCAAGCATTTTGCCTGCTTGTTTGAGCCATCGTAAGACCAGGGATATGCAGGCTAATCCCTGCCATGTTAAAACGCAAAAGAAAATGTAGACATGGGGGATTCTCCACAGAGAGAAATAGACAGAAGGGAGTGTACAGATTCTTTTGCAGCCAGAAGCAAAAAGACTGGGGGTAGTGGGAAGGTTGTAAAGCTGCATGCGAGGACTTCTGATGCTTAAGGCCCAAAATGCGTACAGGAAAAAGCTGTGTTTTTACAGATTTGGTGACAATTTGCAGTAAAGGAGTGGTTTTGTTAACTGTGGCTTTTTAAAGGTGGCTTGTGCATAAGAAGGAAAGGAAATGTTGCCCATAGAAGCACATCATTTGGGATATTATGAGTATCTGTTACTTATGAAATCTCTGGTGTGAAGGACTTCCAACAATAAACTGGTGTTAATGTATACAGCCCAAAATTATTCATACATCTGGTAGCTTTAGATCCATCCATCCATTTTCTAACACATCTATCCCTCATGGGGTCACGAGGGGTGCTGGTGTCTATCTCCAGCTGTCAGTGGGAGAGAGGCGAGGTACACCCTGCTAGTCGCCAGTCTATCGCAGGGTAGCTTTAGATTTTATACTAGTTTCAAACGTTTGTTTCTGATACCAAATTAAACAAGCATCCCTTAAAAGATAAAGATGCAATGTGTAGGGGATACCAATATGGAAATGAAATATTAATCTGTTTTATTAGAATTTTAATCAAAATGGAAAGTTGAAAATAATGCTTACCTATTTTATTAATCAATGGCAACACATAAACCTTTCCTAAGACTGCTTTTTTGCATGCGTTCACTGACACATTGACCATTAATAATCTGTGCTGATGAGCACCGAGTTATCTCTGGCCGTGTTGCTCCAAAACACGAATAAGATTTTCAATCTGAAGAAACATGTTGCTAAATCTACAATGGTTACAATGTAGAATATATATATATATATATATATATATATATATATATATATATATATATATATATATATATATATATATATATATATATATATATGTATGTATGTATCCGTGTGTGTGTGTGTGTGTGTGTGAGAGAGAGAGGGGGTTTCTTTTTTGCTCTTCTCCCTCTCCTCTCTGTCTCTCTCTTTGTTTTGCCTTAGCGCTTTTAAATAAGTTCCATCTCAAACACAAAAGTGCCAGAGTTCACCTTCGTTCACAGTTGACATGTTATTGTTGATTACTATAATTTAAGCTTAACTCAAAATTGCTGTGGGTAGGTGGTGAGACAGAGGCCATGGTTCACACATGTACACACAGGCAGATGTACACACTCAGAAACAATCAAACAACCTTCTTTCTTTCTTTTTTTTTTTTTGTTCTTTACAGAAGCTAAGTTATTAAGATAAAGACAATGATGCAGTGACCACATCCTGTACAATGCAGAAGAAAGTGATGTACATGTTCACACAGAGTAACCCCACAGACTCATACACTAACATCCATGTGATGCATGACACCTTTATCCACACCTACTTCTGACAAATTAAACTTTTGTCCCTAAGCTCAAAATATGAAGCAAGTTTTAGAGGTTGTGGGGAACAAGTCAAGTTTACTACTCTGGCTTTAAAGAAATATTAAAGGTTGAGGAACATCTGATCCATTTTTTTCCCTTAGGCTTTGCAAAGGTAACGTCTACACTGGAACTTGCCTTTGCAAAACTCAACAACAGCCTCTCAGTTGTGGCAGCAGCCGCCTGTCACACAGTTCGAACATAGGCAGTGTAGGTGACTGGCCTGAAGGTGAGACAAACGAACTGTGCACAAACCGCACATTTAACGCCACAGTCAGGCTCGAGAAAACCATTAAGCTTGTTGATACATCATTTTATGTGGCTCGATTATTTCTTATTTAAATTCCTTTGGGTCCTATAGTTAAGCTCTGAGCAAGACTTAACAATACTAAGAAATGGAATACAAATCTTTAAGCTTTTGAGATGAGTAAGTGGTTGACTATGCTTCTAAAGTTGTCAACATGCCACAATCTGTACCAATCAGAATGAAGGTGCTTGAGTCAAAGTAGACAGAGACGGAGATGCTAGGATGGAAGGAGGAGGGGTGGGGTGGGGGTATACAGAGGGAAAAACTTCCAGCATTAAAATTCAGAAGATAATTACATCCGCAACACCCCCACCCTGTTCAGAAAGTGTTATGTTTAATAGTCTCTATAAAGAAAATAGGTTTTTATCTCACTCTCATTTTCATTAATTCCTAATTGGGGTGGGGGTTGTCTGTTATTATTTCTTAGATTAAAATAAACATAGCCTGTCCCATGTTCAAACCCATCACAACACACATGCATGATAAGGACTTCATGCCTCTGTGAATAAATAAACAATTTTGTCTCCACTGGTGGAATTAAGTTCCTTTCAGCCTTAAGCTAAGCCACTCTGATTTATATTTATATTTTTTTTTTCTCAAAAGACTCAAGAGTACATCCTCGCTTTAGCAAATGAAGTTCGTCAGGTTTTTTTTTTTTTTTTTGACCTGCTTTATATGTATATCTTTAATTAGTGTCTTGTTTAGCTTAAACCGGCTGATTATCACATATCCGTGACCTAATTACTGCACACAATCCTTAATGCCAGCACTGTGCCCTAAGGAGCAACCAAAAGTTACCTTTAAAAACTAGTGTAATCATTAGCAATGAGCTGCCCCTAATCCTACTAAACATACACTTATCTAGCCTCGGCCGGTCTGTGTTGGGTTGGGGAGAGGGGAGGAGTTGGATATCCTCCACCATGTTTATTAAAGACGTTTATTAATCACTGTGGTTAAAACAAGTTTGTCCCTACACTACGAGTCTTTACCCATGCTCCACAGGGATTTATGACGACTAACCTGCAAATGAGAATGCAATTGTGAACCTGGTCTTTTCTTGAATCACTTTCTCTGGAGTCATCTGACACTTAGTCGGAACTGTAGTGAAAAATATGACAAAGTTAACTGACTATGCTTTCAAGTGAGTCTATATACTGCATCTAAACTCTAATTTCATACAGAATAGGTATAAAAAATAATATTTGTTATGAATATATGCTATCTTAAATCACTCTTCTTGTGAGGATGTGTGAAGGTTTGTGTGTCTGTGTTAAATAACAAAGCATTTAAATTTGAGAAGTATCAGCGGCTTCTTTTTAAACAAATGTTATATAGAAACAAACTCATCAATCATCCATAAAACTGCAGAAAATGTTTGTTTAACATGCAATAAAGCAGTTATGGAATCTATGTCAGGCAAAAAAAAAGAACTAGTTTCTTGGATTATGCTGTGGTACCTGAGGATGGCGATGAGGGATGTGGACTATCATCTTGGATGCTTCCCGTCTGGGACTGTCCTCCCCCGGCACCGCTCTCTTCGGTCACATTAGACGAACCGGGAGTAGTGGAGCGACTAATGGACTGGGACTCGGGATCACTGGCTGAGCCACGGCGTTCATCTACACTTTGATGAAGAGCTTCATCCATGCCTCTCCTGTCTTTGCCATGTATTCGGGAGTGGACAATCATTTGATGGTAGGTTCTGAAGACGCGGCCACAATCGGGGCACTCTGAAGGTTTCTCTTTCAGACTGGAAAGGCTGTAGTCAATGTTTGGGGCTCCTAAACCAGACAGGCCTCCTGGAGCTTCAGCGACACCATGGTGAGGGATTAGATCACGATGACTTTCGAAGCCTCTTCCATCCTCCTTCATGGGAATCATGGCTCCGCTAGAAAGCTTAGATCCCTGCATGCTCTCAGAGAGCTGCTTCTGCTTGGAGCTATCAGTAGAAGCGATTAAGGGATAATCTTGTTTGTCCTTTGAGTAGGAGGCCAGGGCCACCACACCACTCATCTCATCTTCCTGCCCTGGGGTTATATGCGGCTGGTGCTGCTGCTCTTTGGGCATGAAAGCCCTGTCCATGGCCATACCACGTGCCATGATCTGCCAGGCTTGATAACTGTTGAGAGAGTCCATTTCTGCAACTTTTGCAGCTGCCTGTAGGCGCTCCATGCAGCTGGACTTGAGTGGGGGCACGAGATTGAGACAACCAAGGAGTGAGCGCTTTTCGTTTTCACCAAGCCCATGAGCCATACCTCCTGCCATTGGTCCAAGCAGTTTTCCTAACATCTCCTTTTCCTTCATGGCAATCCCTGCTTTAGCTAACATCTGGTGTTGCTCACTGAGGCCTTGTTTGTCTGGTGAGAGAAAACCTCCTTGAAGACATGAGATGTAGCGGGAATAGAGATTGGCATGAGCCTCCTGAGCCAAATTGCTCATGCTGTTAACAGCAGCCATATCTTGCTCACTGGGCTGTGGCGGTTTGCTCTTAATGGCAAGCTTGTTTAGGTGGACCTTCATGTGGTTCTTCAGAAACCAGGGTTCCTTAAAGCGACGGCCACAGATTTGACAGCAGTGCTCAAAGGAGTCCTTATGCTTTCGCATGTGACCCTTAAGAAACCATGCTTGACTGAATACCTGGCCACAGACGTCACACCGAAATTCTGTGGCCATTTGCATGCCACCAGCTCCACCGGCACCCTGTCCTTGGGTGGTTTCAGCTGTGATGTGGGCCTTCTCCACATGACTTATCAGTTCCTCTTCATGGGAGGCAGCAAATTCACATAGAGTACATTTATAGGGCTTGTGGAGAATACGGATGTGGCGGTCTAACTCTTCACGCTTCTTGAATTTCCCTTTGCAGAAAGTGCAACGGTAGCCATTAGCTGGGTTCACGGACTGTTCATCCTGGCTTGTCGGTTTGGGTGAGGAAGATGGCTGAGAAGCTGTGTCTGGAGTTGCAAGGCCAGAAAGGGGAGGAGGGCCACAGGTTGACGGCATTTGCTGCTGATGGGTGTTGGAGCTGCTATTGAGGACAAGATGGGGTGTTTGAGCTGTCTGGAGAAGACTTCCACTGCCTCTCATCTGCTTATCTCTCAGGATTGCCCTCTCCTCAAGTTCATGAAGGAGCCGGTTTTCCTCTCGGACACGACCGCGGCCCTTACCCAAATTTCCTAGCTTGTGGGTGCGGAGATGGATCTTTAAGTTGCCCTTCTGAGCTGCTCTGTGGTCACAGTAGGGGCACTTGAATGGCTTCTCGCCTGTGTGTGTGCGCATGTGGAGTGAAAGGATGCTGTTAAAACGGAAGCGCTTGCCACACAGCGGACAGGGATACTTTCTATTCTTGCGAGCATCATCTTCGATATCATTCATCTGCGACATGATGCCCAGGTTTTGGCCATTGAGAAACTGCTGAAGATCAACCCGGCCATTTAACCCACTTAGTGCGCCCGCGTCAATGTCTCGGTTGAGCTGATTGGCTAACAGGGCCATCTGACTGCTGATAGGTTGACTTGCCAGGGCTGCGTGGTGTGTCTTGTCATCCAGAGGAGTGACAGCCTTCTCTTCAGGAAGCTGTTGTGGGCGGTGTAGGTCGGGAAAGGCGTGTCCTAGTTGGGCAGTGAGCTGGTGAAGCTTTTGACTGATGGGGTAACGGCCATTTAAAACTGCACTACTGAGATGGGCATCAGTGTCAGGCACCGCTGATGATACACCAAGACATAAACTGGAGTCATCCATCCTACGGGACCAGACAGAAAAAAAAGAATGTTAGACCTGGGAACAAACAGAACTAGAACAATAACGAATAACATTCTCAATAGACACAATGCTAGGGTGATATCGGGTTATGTCACGTGTTACTCAGTTTAGCAGGACCACTGTGTTTTCACTCTCTCAATGAAACAGACATTGTCTTTAACCCTAATACCTAAATATAGATTTGCAGCACCAAGGGCTTTCAGGGCTGCTGTGACGTCTTAGAACTTTTTTCAAACCACCAAACCATACTGGATAGAATAATTACTCTGTAACAAAGTGAGAGGTGTGTAATTAAGCTATTAGTGCCCATCCTATCAGAATTCCTTCAATTACACGCCTTAATGAAAAAGCACAGCAAAACTGTTGGGAAGCTACCTCTATACAACAATTATGATATTTACAATAGCACTTCAAAAAAAAAGGCTTGTTCAAGTGAACAAAGAGTTCTTATCTGGAATGTGTTCAACTTTTTATGTTTGCACAAGGATGTATTCTTAAGGATACATCCTTGCTCCTGGGTGCATCCTCGTTTGTTATCCCTGGGTGTTTCTTATTCTTTTTCATCTATCTGGTTCTTCCGTATTCAGGGGGGAAAAAAAATGAATAAGCAAATATGTAAAGCTGATTTGTAACATAAAAGGAAAATCAAACTCTGGCACAAGGATGATTATTTTTTTAACCAGAAGGAGCATGAGTGACCCTAGTTGAATTAAACACTGACATTTAGAAATGTAAAAATAAATGCAGATTTTTACTCTTATTTCTCTTGCTGCTGAAAATGTTTGCTTTCCATATGTGTAACATGAGTGGATAAATAATGAAATAAAAGGAAACAACAGTAGCTTAATACAGACCCATCTGTTCTCCAGATGGAGAGTTATAAGGAGCCAGTCCCACCATTCCTAGCTGCTTGCTAGGGTCAAACCCTGAGAAGCAATGACCATGGTTCTGCTTTAGTCAACAAAATATTGTATAATATCTCATTAAGCTGATTAGTATGCTGCCTGGTAACAGTGGCTCCATGATGAAAACTTAAACTAACTCCTTTGTATTGTGCTGGACTGGCTTCAGGCGAGCTTAATTTCAGTAGAAAAAAAAGGAAGCCAGGTGCATCAATAGGACCCACCAACATCAAACGTGTACGGAAGTTCGGTGTACATGCTAGAGAAGCAAAGGCCAGGCAAGACTTTATCAGATACAAGTTTTTTTTTTTTTCTCCACGCACAATTTATTTATGAAGCACGGCAGACTACATTGTGCTTGCTTCATTTATCATTGTGTTCACTTGAAAACATTCTCTCTTGTCCTCTCTTCCCACAGTGGGAGGTTAGCAGACATAAGCGGTGTCTGTTCTTGTAGTCACTGGGCTCTCCAGCCCACTATTGATGGTGGATTCTTATCTTGAGGACATGAATTAGACAATGTGACCAGTTTCTACTTGCGTGTAGAGGAATGTGACACTTGTGGGCTGTCCTTTGAATTCTTCTGGTTTCTCCACACAACTGTTATAAAGTCAAGTGTTCCAAAGCGGTTCCAAAGAACGGGGATATGCTATGTTCTGTCGACTTAAATGCAGCAGTTGGATGTGCTTCTATCGAAGGCTGCTCAAGTTTTCAACAAGTCGCGTTTGATCGTGCTCTCATTTGACTTGAATAGTGCCACAATTATCTTAGGAATAACTCATATTGTATGTATAAATATACTGTGTCTATCATCAGCCACGCATATATTGGAGGAGACCTTATTTGAATGGGCCCTTTTTTTTCAGAAGCGTCTGCCTTTTGGAATCAAAATCTGCGAAAAAAAACTAGGTTGATGAGCTGTTGCTCATTTGGGGAGATAGCAGCTTGCCCTTTTCTTCAATTTGATTTCTGCCTTTATCTTTAACATATAACAAAGGCAGATAGACAATGGAATATTGTGAAATGAACTGACAAATCCAGTTTGTTTTTTTTTCCCCTTCCCTCTTTTTTTTTTTTAATAAACGTATCCTGGCTGACGAGCATATGCAAATGAGGCACATTTATATGCTTGCCTTGCTCCCGAGTCATTTTATATTTTTTCCCCTGATTAAAAAGGACATTTCTTATGTGACATCCCCCCTCTGCTCACATCAACACACACACACACACACACACAGGCATGCACGCACGCACACACACACACACACACACACACACGTCAGGGAATATGAGGGTGGTGTGCAGAAATTCGTAGACACTGATAAAAAGGCATGCACTCAACACAACCTCTTTGACTACACACAACAATTCAGTATGCGAATGCCCTCTAAAGACACCGCGAACGGGTCGCAACTCACCCACAACTCTTTTTTTCTCTTCAGACAATAGCCTGAGTGCAGTTTTTACAAGTCTTCTACAAACTACATAAGAGTTACAACCACAGAAGAAAAAAAATGCTAATGCAATATTTTAAAAAAGCGGCATGTCTTTAAAGAATAAAGAGTTTGAATTTTGCATCCTTACCAGTCATATTAAGTTAGAGCCTGGCCCCCCTTTGTTTTGTAAAATGCCTCAGTGTCTCTGGTAATGCTGTGGAGCCCGTGTTAGAACAACAGATGCACGTCTACAGTGGTATAGTGTCTGTCTGCCGTTATTCTAACCTGAATACACCTTATCATTTCCTGGCATGTGAAGCAGTGCTGCCTCATTAAAACTATTGGCTCCTCTGATACCTCGAAAACCACAAAGACTTCCTTTAGCATTTTCTCACGATAGTTCCGTTGCTGTCTTTATAGTGTGTGGTTTAATATTCAGCAGAGCACCACGTGCACCCGTAAAACCCAAAACCCTCTGCACATTTCAATGCAGAAAAAAAAAAATATATATATAAAAAAAAAGCGATTTCACTCGGTTTCTTTTTCAGTCCTCCGCTTAATTATGAGTGGTATCTGGAACACAATGGAAGAGTATTTCAGTCATCATTTGAATATGCTCAGTTCATTTCTGTTATCAATAATGGCATGTATCCTAAATGCATTTGGGAATTCTTTTTATTTTTTTGCTCTAATTGTAGCCATATGAATTATTGTAAATGCAATACACTTTCTGTAGCAAGAACTGTGACCTACAGTAGTGCGGAGAAGTTTATACACACCCACCACAGGCAAAATTCTAATACTCATTTTAGGCTTTTTATGTTTACAGAGAGGAATGTTTCAACTGCAGCAGAAAACTTTTTTTGTGATGTTTTTTTGAAAACAAGAAAACAAGAATGGGATGCACACGTTGGAACATATTGAGACTTTTCTCTATTGAACTCAGGGTCAAAATGATACATACAGGCTCAAATATATACACATTCACTGGAGCGTTTTAATAAATAGTGATAAAGGGTCTGGATAGTCTAATTACCTTCTAATTAGAATGCCTGGTTGGTTGCTGCGGGTAGCGACCAACCTAAAACATAATTGTTTGACTTTTTAATACCTAGAATAATGGGAAGGTTCAAGGAAGTCAATAAGAATCTATAAAATTTTTTTAAGCTGTCTACACTTTTCCAATATCTGGAGTAAAATTTGCACAACCACACCTTGATGAAAGAGTTTTGGACTCTCAGGGACAACCCAGGACTCACCAAGGCCCAAGACTTCTGTGAAACTAATAGGACACCAATTCAGACAGACAGACCGTTATATGGTCCAGTAAAGAGTGATCTGTGCTTCCTGGAGTCAGTGTGATCATTTCAAATCCAAGATCCCAGTAAAGCATAGAAAAGACACGCGTCTACGAATCCTAAAGTCTATGTGGATTTTTGAATAGGCTCAAAATTAGGTGAACAAATTCAAACCTGAGTACCTAGTTTTTGTTTTTCTTTTTTTAAAGGATCTATTGTTGTATAATCAATCCAGACAAGAAATAGTATAACTGAAATAAATGATTAAAATTTCTAAGAAACGTTGATATTAATGTCCAAGATGGTTGTGTACAACATTTGGATTACAACTGTCTTATAGTTTCAAATTACTTGCAAGTTTAGTCATAAAACCTTTCTGTGACATTTAAGACAAAGCTGGGTGAGGGTGGGGCTAAGAAAGAATCGAAAAGCCATTAGTTGGACTTTATTTTATTTTGGCATGTATTGACATGATTCTCATCAGCTTACCACAATGCAATACCTCATTAAGTCCTCATGAACAAATTCACTGCTTTAAACAAATCAGTCATTATTCACAATATGCTGAATTCAATCTATTTTGCACCAAATCATTAATGACACAAGGGGGTTGGAGCGACATTATTCTGATATGCAAGGGACAATGTGGGGATTTACCATATGTTACATGTGCTGAGATTAGAATGCTAAATATTTAGCGATTAGACAAACATCAGGGACATTCAGATTCATTAAAAAGATGTGTTTTCAAAGCACAAACAGAACTTCCTCGTCGTTTCAAAGATCAATTACATCTCAGCAAAAGATGGTTTAGTTAGAGTCGGCGCTTTGTTAGGTAGAACACACCAGATATGAGCTTCTTCCCCGGCTTGTGTTTTGTTCTATTGCAGGTGGTCTTTGCAAGACGTCTAATTATTCCAATAAAAAAGCTGCCTTGTTTTCCTTCCTCTCGCTCGCACTTTGACTTCACTGCATTATTACTTTCTGTAATGAGGTGAAAACACTCTGCTCTGAACTGCACTTGGAAAACAGTCACACAACACCACATTCAATCTAAACTCCATCCTGTGCCCTCAGCCACTTGATCAAAGCCAATAACGTTGCATTTCCAAAAGATAGGATGGTTAAAAACTGGACTGTGCTCCTTTCAAAGGAAAAAAAGTGAACCCAAAGAGGGGGCCCAGACCAGAATCAAAATGTATGCCTGATGGGAAGCTGTTGTCTCTTTAAGCAAGAAATCGTCAATTAGCAGAAAAAACATGAGGACTGTACAGTATTTGTAAAACGCACACTTTTGCTATCTTTGTTCAATATAGAGATAGAAAATCGTGATTGTATTATCAACCAACATTTCCGTTTAGTATGCTCTTTCTTCTCTATCATTACCATGTCCCCAACACTCTACGTGGGATTTCTTCTTCGAAATCTTTCGCTGTTTACCAGAAAGCCTGAACTTTTTCAGAACTAATTCACCAATGTTTTGTCAAGAACCTTCGCCTCAACACACCGCTTTTCAGAACGTTTTCCTTCACTGGAAACAGCAACACAACCACGTGAACCACGTGAGCTTGGACAAGAAACGTCAGCTGAGAACAACAAAGGGAAAATGTAGTGAACCGGATCCCAACTCTGATTATGATTAGCCAAATTTAAAGGCACACTAAGCCATTTTCAAGTGGCGCTCCCCCTACAGGACCTTTTGAAAATAGCACCACACCTCACAGTTAACAGCGCACTCTCAAAGCAGCTAGAAAAACTAAGAGAGGGAAATACGTGTCTACGAGGACGGATAGGCCCGGCAAACGTAACGCGGGCGAGCCTATTTTTACCTCTTGATTATTTGGGAGAGGGAGGGTGACAAGCCGGATGTGAGAGAGATCGAGAGAGATGTGTGTATGCGGACAGATAGTGGCTGGAGTCACCGGCTGGCCCGCTGTCTGTAGCGCAGGGCGGGGGCGGGTCTATTTATAGCTCTTCTTCATAGTTGCTTAGTTGTTGCCCAAATAAGAGACTTCACGTAAAAAACAAGATAAATAAAATGCAACCTGTGACTCACAGAATTTATAAATTAATTTTTAAAATAAAACAAGCCAGACGTCGCTTATAACAAGCAGACTTGGTAACTGTTATTGATGCCAATGGCCTTAAATCGGGCTGCCGTAAAGCTGGTCATCTTACCGCGAGAACAAGAACAGAGCCGCAAGACCGCCTCGGGGTCGGAGGCATGGAAAGTTGCAAGTGTGGTTTTTCAGCCAGAGACACTAGTAGGGGAAGATGACAGACCCCTCGATTATCTCATAATCCGTTAGATTACCATCACAGGAATTTAGAAGAGGATTTATTTAGGTAAAAATGTTACTTAGTGTAGCTTTAAAAAAAAGGAATAGGCATTTTAAACAAAGTCGATTTTTCTTATGCATTTAATGACTGAGTGAATTAAAATGTTCTGCCCTCATAGAGACTCTAGGTACACAACATATTGTATTTAAGGGCTAAAAAAGTGGATTTCACATGATATGTCCCCTTAGCTGATAACTAAAGAGGAACGCCTTTGATCAGCACCACGCTGCTCAGTGAAAGCAGGAATCACCTGCCATGACATCAAACATCTCTCAGCAGCCCCTAGGGTGTAGCTAGCATGGAGATCTGGCCAGCGACGCAACTTAGAGCAAGTAACTTGATCTAAAAACAGCCCAAAAGATATTACAGTTTATAACTAAAGTATAAACTGTTTATAACTAAAGTGTTTAAAAAAAACCACATGTAAAACCATGAAACCAACAGGTAAGGATGGGAGCTGGAAAAAAAACATTACAAACATGGGAAGTTATAAGAAAGATCTGCTTAAGCACAAATCTTTTATTTTTTTAATCCAGAGTTTAAAACAGAACATACAGAGAAAAAAAGGACCAAAAAATGCCTTGTTTCTAAATACTGGCATTTGTCTCGCTAAAATAAAATCTAAACAAAAACACACATTCTGTGCCATCCAGCCTTGTGTGAGACCGACAGCACACGAGCCGGAATAATACCATTCAGAATAAACTGTGAAAACATGGGAGGAGAAGTTTGGGGAACAAGTTTTAATCCTCGTGTTTGAACCACCAAACTCCAACCATAGCAGAAATTTGCATGGAATGAAAAGCTATTTCCATTGCCGCTTCAGCTGGCTTTTATGCACAAGAAGCATAATTCTAACCTTGCAGTCAACAATGTCACTCGAAACCTGACATACCACAAACAAAGAACATTCAACCGCTATAAAGCCGAAACAAAAGTGGATTGAAGTGGATACGTGAATACCATATCATCTTGAACGCAGAGAAACTAACAGATGGGTTTTGACGAGAGCACAGACTCAATAGATCTGTGACAAGTCTGAATGAACAGGAGCCTCTGCTTTTTCCTTCTTTCTGCGGAACAATGTATCATTGAGGGATGCTTAAGAGGTCCTGTCAACAGGTAGTTCAACTTTCAGTTCATCCCCACTGATCAGTTGGAGCCCTCCTGACAGCAAGAAAAGAAAGACACCGGGAGGGAACGAGAGGCAGAAAGAAAAATGTTGTGGATCTTTTTATCCGTCCGTCGCTCTGACAGCCTCGCAGGAGATGCCAAGGGAGGAAGATCAATGCGGGACAAGCGGATTCCCACAGTTCATTGTTCCGGGCCAGCCAAATCATCTTCCCGAGACAGACGGGGGCTCAAAGCTTCCCTTTATGATAACCATTTTGGTTATTATTCCCACTATGATGATGATGACCTGCAGATGTCTCTGTCTGTGACCGAGTGTGTGCGCGCATGTGTGTGTGTGTGTGTGTGTGTGTGTGTGTACATCTGTGAACACCTCTCCCCTCGGAGTGTTCTACAATAGAGGTCAGAGTGGCAGACCCCTGAAGCGGAGGATAAAGCAGAGCAAGGAGCTGAGGAGTAACACTGTCAAACATTTCTTAAACAGACGGTCTCGGTTTAGTGAAGTTGTGGCAGTTTTCCTTCCAGGCAGAGCAGTGAAACAGTGGATTACAATGGTTCCCTCACAGCAACAAGGTCTTAGGTTCAAATCTAGCAAGGCCTTTCTTTGTGAAGTTAGCATGTCTACTGGTACGGCTTACCGGTTTTCTGTCAGAGTCCAAAAACATCCAATCAAGCTGGTGACTTTAATAAGCCGATCTTCAGGATGGAATCAGGTCTTTTTTTGTGTGAAAAGACAACGCTAAGCACTAACAAGCCACGCTGACAACAACACTCTTTGGTCGGGATGCTGTAACTGAAGAAGTTCATGTAACTCAAAGTTAGCTATTTTCAGTATTACTGGGGTGTTTAAATTGAATTGAAAAGAAGCACAGATTTGTAATAAGTTTTTTAAAGGGAAAGTGTATTTTCGACATCATCCTGAGACATATATGCGGTTCATTCAGGCTGGGAGAGAACGGCAGAGAGCAAGATATGCAGCAGAAAACGGGAAATATGAACAGCTGAATGCGGTTATGTAGAGGTGCTCCATGCTACATTAAATATTAGTAGCGTTTTGAAAATTTCTAAATTAATGTAGGAGATAAAATGGCTATGATATATAGACGTAGACTACTGTTTTTTAATGCTAACGATGCTAATTGCTAATATAAAATACTAAAGAGAGATGGAAATTGTCAACTTAGTAATCATTTTGTTTATATTGAACTAGTAAAAAAAAAGTAACTGGTCTCTCACCCACATCATCACCTCTTCTACTAGTAGAAATAAGTATTGTAACATATGCTTATATAACAGTTTTTAAAGAAAAATGGAAATTGACTAGAAGTCTTGTTGGCCCGATTAAACTTTTATAAAAACTGGAGATATGAAATTGGCTGTAGATTTTTTTGATGGGCACATCTCTAACGCCAAACCATGCCTAGGTGTGAGTGGGTGTGGAAATGTTTGAGTGGAGTGTGACGGAGTGCCGGCGTCTCCAGGGTTTTCCCTGTTTCCTGCTCGTTGAAGCCCCACATCCCCACTCCTGATGGCCATGAGCAGTATTAAGTGGGTTTTAGAAAACAGAGGTTTTTTTTGTAAGGAGTCTTTAAGCGAGATTAGCGGCTTTGCTCTTTATCCCTTCAAAATCAGAGAAACAAAAACTTAACCAACATGTACAACGCTCCCTTATGGGCAATAGGGGGGACTCCTTGTGAGACGGAGAACAGGCTGGAAAGTTGAGCGCAGTCCCACCTTTTTTTTTTAGGTGACAGTATTGAGAAAGCGACAAATAGGAGGAGAAAAGCAGCTGAATGTCAATCTGGCCTAAATAACAGAATACCAGAAATAATTGCTGTTTTCTTCCACTCGGTGCAGGGCAATTTCTGCTGGAGTTCTGCATAATGACTCCAGTGGTGAAGGAGTGGGGGTGGCTTGGAGGTAATAATGGTGGGTGTGTTGCAGCGGTAGAGGTGGTGGTAAGGGGAGGGGTTGTTGTGACAGGTGCCGAAATCCAGCTAAGGAGGAAGGGGAGACAAAGGTTCAGTTTACAAGAGGAGACTTTAATTGTTACACAGCTAATTAAGAGAAGAAGGATATTTTTTTGCACCCTCGACTATTTACCGCAAGCTCTGTCTGTGTGCGCGTGTGTGTGTGTGTGTGTGTGTGTGTGTGTGTGTGTGTGTGTGTGCGCGCGTGTGTGTGTGTGTGTGTGCCCAGAGGTAAATGGTGCCTTTAAACGGAGGGAGTGTAAAGCAAAGACTGACTTGGTGTGTGTGAGGGTGTGCTCCAGCAGACAGGATAGGTGCCGCTTCAACATGCAACATATCTTTTCACAGCTTCACTGCTGTTGGGAGTTTGGGACTTTCTCTTTCTTTTTTCAACTAAAACAAAAGTCTATGGGTAATTAGCTGCATTCATTACAGGAAGTGAGTCAGGTAATTATTTTACATCGTGCTGCCGATAATTGAATGATTCTTCAATGTCTGGAGGTCTGTTTGAAACTATCCCCCCCCCCCCCCTCCCTTTCCCTGTTTTTTTTTTTTCTTCCCTTCAGGAAGATAAGAGAGAGGCTGGATACAGGTACCGCTACCATATGCTCTTGAATGAAAGAGCTCTTCAGTCCAAGCAAATGGGATTTTTAAATATTGAAACTCTGGATGTCTTTTTAATATGCCCGTGTTAAATCTCTCTTTATTCCGTCACTTTGATAAACTCCCCCTTTGTATTTTTCTGCCGTCTCATTTTTCTTCTTCATCATCTTTTTTTTTTTTTTTTTTTCGGCTAATCTGAGCAGTTCGAGGAGAACGTCAGCTGTCTGAGAAGTTTCACTTGTTTCTCAACTATGCAGTCTTTTTTTTTTTTTTTTTTTTACTTTAAGCAGCACGTTTCCTGTTTAACAAAACAAACAAATCTTATCAAATCTATCAGGAAGCGGAGACTTGAGTGGAAATGCTTGTGCCTCTCCACATATGTTACAGTATCTGATAGCTGCCTTATAAGTGCTTCGGTTCTCATGCACTTTTAGTGTGAAAGAGAGCGAAAGAAAAAAAAAAAAAGCCCACACTCCTTGCTTTTTCTTCTCTCACTTTAAAGCAGGAGATGAACAGTGATCTAATGTAGCACTTAATATGAAAGGAAAGAGAGTGAGAGAAAGAATGTCTACTTTAAGGCCATGGTGTATTTATTACAGACTAATTGTAGCAGAGGAAGTGCTTTAGAGGGGTGTGCTCTTGGGAGAGGGTGGAGGGCCTCAGAGACATAAGAGAGCATGTTTGTCTATCAAACTTTATCAGAGAACAAAGTGGTGACTGCTCTTAAGATCAGAGATGGGGTTTCGGGGAATACAGAGGGATGAAATGGTTTGCAGAGGGAAATAGAAGCAATGAAAGGTTGATGAAGAGGGGTTAAAAAAAAGAAAAAAAGCACAGAGGGATGAAAGATGCCAGGGAAGCATACTCTGTGTCAATGCCAGTGACTGCGTAAAAAAAAGTAGCCGTGATTAAAGCAGTGAGCAAAGCCGTTGGATGAAGCCTTAATGTTTTCCTTTTGTAGGCTTCTCTGTTAATGGGACCACAGAAGATGTTGCAGAAAACCCAGGGCACCACACCTGAAAGCTCTTGAATAAAAGGCCGCTCTTCTGGCCTACCAGAGGCAGTAAGAAACAGTGCTTAAAGGTCAGATGAAGAAGTCAGACAGGAATTCAAGCTTCTTAATCCCCATTTAGTATTGGCATATGGAACAATATGTGATGACTCAATGGATGGATGGATGGATGGATGGATGGATGGATGGATGGATGGATGGATGGATGGATGGATGGATGGATAGATGGATGGATGGATGGATGGACAGTGACTCATGTGATCTTAACAACCCCATAGTGTGGTTGTTCAGACTGATCCTTGATGGACAGTGGATAGATGGAAAAATTGCATAAATTCCTATATTCATACTCTTTTTTTTCCTTATCTGGACAAATGCAGTATAACACAAACAAGAAAAGACAGATGACAATCAAAGTGATTTTCTTCCAGGTTTTTTCCAGTCTGAGTAGGAACCCTGTGTATTGTGTGTTGCAAATGATTTCACTACCAACGGACAGACTTAGTTCCCTGGGTGGAGTTAAAACTGAATTTCCTGCTCCCACCTTCTAGAGTATTTGATTGGCCGTTTCTCCTCACCCTCGTCCAACCAGTGGAAAGCAGTCTGTTCGCGTCACATTTCAGCCCTACTCCAGTCAGGTCATACTACCTCCTCCAGCCGGTAGTAAAAACAAAACTGCCATCGAAATGCTCACGATGCGCCAGAGCTGAGTAGAGCCGGGCAAAGCGGAACCCGTGGAAAAAGGGCAGAAAGAAAAGGTAGATTGAGACATCTACAGTTGATTGATTAGAAAGTCTGCTCCTGTAAACCCTAATCCAATATTTTTTGGGGAAAAATAACAAATCAGCAAACTACCATTATCTAAAAATGTACCAAAAAGGTAATAGCTCCAACAGGAAACCCTTGCACCAAGGGTTAAGGTAAGGATAAATGGAATCCACTGATGCTGGCCATGTGGGACAGAGTAGTGGGCTACAATATTAGACTTACAAATTGGCTATTTTTAAATTTGTTATTTGTTGTATGGTCGTATTTATAGAATACACAAAACATTCATCTATGTAGAGTCAATGGACTTAAACATTTATCTCTCCACAGTCCTAAATAGTAAATTATGTTTTTAGGGTCTTCATTTCCACCAAGGAATCAGCTAACAAAAAGAGAAAAAGTTCTCAACTAGAAAATATAGAGCAAACAGAAGATAGATCAAAGCACTTGTAGAAATGGATAATCAAATGATCTCCCCATGTTAGGGGAATCAGCTAAAAATATCGGATGGAGGTACAGACAGTTGAACGAACGGATGGATGTAACTGTTAAAAAAATAGAATATGGATTAAAGTCTGAAAATACAAATAGTTTTTCATAACCTGTTTTATTTTGTTCCATTCTTATCCAAACTTTAAAAAAGTAGATACTGTAAATACAGCCCTATACTAATGAAATGTTGCCATTTTTCCAAACTGTTGATTGACAATCCTGGGCTAAAGTTATCTAAGCACATTCTCTCATCTGTCCACAGTGCAGCCTGAGTTGGGAGCTCCCTGTCCGAGCCAGCAATGCGTTTTGTTCACTCCCCTCTGCCCTGTCTGACCTTCAGCACTGCCAGCGACTTATCTTTCACAACAAAGCTTATGACACACACTCATTAAAAGACACACATTTCTTTGTACTCTGCTTAGAGGCAGGGTTCGTCAAGGCAGTCGTTTATGATGAAAACTAAGCTCTCTGCTGTACTGGGCAACAACTAATTTGATTTTATTCAGATTTGTTGAAAATGCATTTTAAGATACTATTGTGCCAGACCAACACACACACACACACACACACACACACACACACACACACACACACACACACACACACACACACACACACACACACACACACAGAGCCACAGACAACCATTGTTCCCAGTAAGTGTGTTTGAGGTGTTGTTAAGATGCGCAGCAAAATAAAAGCATAGTATGGGTCCTCTGAAGTTAGGTTCTGTGGAGAGGTGATAAGTAGTTAGTATGTTATCTGAAGGCGATAACTCCTGCAACGCCCTCAGCTTGGATTTAGAGAAAGAGATGTGGGCCACACACATGAAGTTATGGCTAGTCAGAATGGGCGCAAAGATTTCGACCATTTCCTGTCTCACAAATTCACTGGACGCAATAAAGAAATAAAAGTTTTAGTTTGAATTACAGAAACATTTAACCCAAAATGAGTTTTAAACTCGATTAAGGCAGATCAGCATCCCTGAATAATTAAACATGCAAGTTCTTGTACCGTGGGATTAGACCAGAGTATTTGGAGAAAACTCCAGCACGGATGGAAAGAACATGAAAACTCTGCAGAGAACGTTCCCAGTTAGGATTTGATCCCAGTTCCAAACATTCCCTTATCGTCTGGGTGGCTGCCAGGTACCACGGCATACTTTGGAGCTTTTCTTCTTTCTGACGGAAACATCTGATACCAGAGAAGAAGGGTTGAGCAAACCTATCACACGGTTAACGGATAGGGCCGGGGCCAGCGGGGTAACTGTACTGTCACTTAACATCGGCCCGAAGAGGCTGCAGAAATTTGAGGTTTGCCACAAAGTCATCTCCAGAGAGAGAGACGCTAACGCGGTGTCTCCTGCTCAGGTTCTGAAGCCACCTCGGGGTGTTGGATGCGGGCGGAAGAGGGGCTGTTGGATCTGGTGTGTGAAATTGTGTATGTGTGTGTGTGTGTGGGGGGGGGGGGGGGGTATGATCTTCCTGCCCTCACCTTCCATCTCCCATCATCACAAAACCTCCCCCCCCCTCGCCGCCTCCTCTCAGCCCCACCATGCTCCCTCCATTCCTCTCCATATTTTCTCCCCCTGCATCTGATTAAGTTAACAATGTGGTGTTATTTGCATGCTGATTTTTCAGACCCCTCCACCCCACCTACTCTCTCTCCCTCTCTCTCTCTCTCTCTCTCTCTCTCTCTCTCTCTCTCTCTCTCTCTCTCAATTCTCTGACAAACAAGAGAGGCAAGATCAGAGTAATGTGATAGCACAGCAGCCAGCCAACGCAATCTGCCTCAAAGACCAGGTGTTCGCAATCCACCTCCCTCTTAATTCCTGCCTCCATCATTTCTCTTGTTTTTATTCCTGTTGTTCTTTTCTTTTATTCCCTACCCCAGTTCTTCCCCTTCGTCTCCTCTCATCTATCCCTGGTGTGTTTATAAGGTTGTATTATAATCAAATCTAGGGGAAGGGAGGCCTGTCTTTTTTTATTAATTATAGGCCACAGCTGATGTGAATGTATTCCAAAAGCATCTTCAAAATAGGTCGGCGGTACAGTTTGCTATTCTTATCACATTTAAATGTCAACATGGTGCAAAGCCTTACAAATTAGTTCAGGCAGGCTTCAACCCCCATTTAACATTTAAAGCGCCATTCTGCAGGGCTCAAAGAGCAATTTAAATCAGTTTACACACATGCACATATGTACAGATATAGAGCTTTGTCTTTCAAACTTCCCGTTTCAACCCAGACATTAAACTGCCAACCTTTGCCTGAGAGATTTCAGCCCTCCGTCTAGTTAGGGGGGGAAAGAAAAACAGAGCAAAAGAGACATATAAAACAACAGAAACAATGCATTAGCTTTTATGAATAATAAATTTGCTTATTGTTCCGTACAGAAAGAAATGCTGGTTTTCAGAGCGCCTGCATAAATGGGCTGTACTGATGAATCTGTCAGAATGCGCAAGACTTTTGCTTGAATTGCAGCCTATTGATGACAAACAGGAGGAATCTGAAATACGTTTGTTCACATGGGGAACCGGCTAACCCCCAAAAGAACAGCAGAACACAATAGAGGTGTTGTGCTGTTGTTCTACACGTTGGAGGCTGGGCATACCAAGCAGAGTTTACTCTTCTTCCAGGCACTCTTAGACAAATGTGGACAAGGATCTATTGATACAAATATAATCAACAAATAGGAATCACGTACAACCCACCCTAGGACAGTTTACATTGGTGTCCTCTACGAATAGATGTTTATTATCATTCTTTGGAAACTAAGTCCGACGCGGCTGTGAATTAGAAGCTTCTTCTTTGAGCCGTGACAAATAGACATGAATGAAGAAATACAAAAACGGTAAGGTCAAGAACCTTGTCTTGAATAGCGGTGTTAAAAAATCCCAAACTTTAGCTAAAGAACACGTGAAGCAGTTCAATAGACTACCCAACACAGATCTACACTTTTGCGACATTATATTATTTGACTATGTAATGATGGTCAACTATTCAGTTTCAGTGAAGGAGTTCAAAAGAAATAACCTTATTAATGTGCAGAACAGTAATAAAGCTATTACCATCTAGTCTGCCTATAACACTGCATTGCTGTAGGTTAGGTATTCAAACCATCTGCTGTTTGTCATAATGTCTAATTTAACGCTGAAAATTCAACAACAACAATTTAATATTTTAACATTTTTTCGACATGCAAAAAGCTGGCATGAACAAGCTATATTGAAAACTTATAAAATGTGGTATTTATCTTATTAAAAATGTAAGCATCCCTTAATGGTTGATGAAACAGTAAACTTGTTTCAAAATATGTTCGGAATCACAACATAATGGTTCAAGTGTGGTGAGTAAAATGTGGGAGGTACATTGTGTTATACTTTTTTCCAGCTTTCAGTTGCAGATACATCTCTGCCGTCAAGACTATGAAGCTAAAGCAAGGATGAACCTGTTGTTAAAAACTCTTAATTGCCCAAAGTCCATGAGCTTCACTGGCTAAAAAAGCATTTCACAGGATAGTATGTGCGTCCAGAGCTACCAGCTTGCTTTCACTGAAGATCGGTGGCTTTATAAGATTAAGGTCTTGGATGGGGGGCCTAGGTTAAGTCTTGGATGTTTACAAAACGAGTAAAGTTTTTAATTAAAATCTAAAATCTGTGTATTAAGTGCCATTTACTATAAAGTCTCATAACGCGGGTCCCTGTCTCTGGTGCAGAATGTGGCATTCAACAACAATCGCAACATTTAATATTAGGAGCAAAAACACCAGCAGCTAGCATCACTAGCATCATAGTTCCATAGGCTCCATTACCAGCTCTTGATAAAAGCTAATGGGTGTCACAGTTTTGGTTTGCATGGAGATGGTTGCTGTCTACAAGGCATCTGTTGGGTATGGTGACCTTTGCTTACAGTTTAGGTCAACTCATAGTTCTGCAACTGCCTGTAATACTCATACTTCATTGTTGGAGAGTCTTTGACCTTAACTGGACAATGATTTACCTCCAAGTGAAGCATGTTAAGTGTGCAATTGAACCCCCCACCCCCACCCTATCCATCTATGAAGAAAAGCAAGAGTCCTGGTCTCAATAAGGACTTAAGCAAATGTTGGCCCCGATAAGCTGTAGGATCAGTTTTTAGCCTGGAGACAAGAACAGGGTTATGGGCAGTTTATGAGGCATCGTTTGCATCATTATACTATTTACCACTAACCAGTTTCAATTTGGGTATGAATGTCTAAGAAGGACCGACTCAAGAAAAGAAGCTGACAGACATAGATATAGATATAGATAAGAAAGAATATATCAGGAGTCCCAAGACTTGTGTTATAAAAAAATGCAAGAAGCCTAAACTGTAATCCAGAACACTAATACACTTTTCTATTGAGTTAAGTCCATATTAGTTATTTATTAGTCTATTGTTACACTATATACGACTTTATGAAGCCTAATGTGAGAACAAGAGCCAGTGAAGGGGTCACCGAGAGATTGAGTATCAGCTTACAATTGCCCTCTTACATCAGCATAAGTAACTGAATCCAAAGGGCTAACTGGCTTACAAGAGACCCAATCCCTCCGACGGGCTTTCATCTACCTCTGGGCCTGACTATGTCTCTTTCCCATCCAAGCCAGATACTCTATGGGTGTGTCTAATATGGACTTGCTGAAATGTCAAAGCATTATATATCCTTTTACACATAGAGTGGCCCCTAAGGGTTTAATTGACTATGCTGTAAAGTAAGTTCGAGAGCCACGAGAGAGTGTGATAAAGATGAATATGTTTCATTAGAGGGCAAACAGAGCCTGATGGCTGGGCTTGACACTGAGAGCAAAGGAAGAGTTGGACATGGATGAAAACACATCTGTTAATGTGGTATTCAAAATAAAATTGACCGACTAGGATGTCCACTCCCTAGCTTATTAGCTCTAGTGAATTTGGTGCGTTACTGACACACTCACATGTGTACCTCTCCAGTTTCCTTTTTCTTCTCTCTGGGTTTGGCTTCTGTCTTTCTCTGAACCAAACAAAAAAGGAAACAGGCTATACACACCTGCCTGGCGACTTCAAAAGCTTGTCAAAAAAGGGGGGGGGGGAAACAGAACAGAAACAGAAAGAAGGGAAGGGGCCCCACTACCATCCCGCGGCCTCCGTTTACCAATTATACTGAGTACCTGCTGACAGGAGGGTTGTCACAGCGGCTGCTTAGCCACCCTACTTCCCTCATCTTCTCCCCTTCAACATCCCATCAGCTTCCATCTAATACCTCACCGTTTACCACATGTGCGCGTTGAGGAAGCCTGCCGCATCTCCAGGCAAAGAAAAAAGGTGGGTAAGCAGGGAGAGAGTTTGGTGTTTGGCCTCAAGACTCCAGCTTTGATTTGGGCGAGACAAGGAGAGCAGGTTATTGCTTCTCCTTTGCAAATATGGTTCAATATGAGTTTGGAGATTTGCTGGGTTCTCCCATCTGAAGCAAAGCAGTGAAACTGTATCACCTTTATCTTCAAGCAAAGTAATATAACGCAAAAACTGTGAAATTGGACACCGTTTTCTTAATTTAGGTGGATTTGTGAAACACGTGATTTTTTTTCTCTTTTTATATACCTTTTCCCTGTGACAGCCTATCTTTCCTAAAAGGTGCAAAGAAACCCCCCTTCCCCCCAAAGGACGCCCCGCTACTGTCTACCCATTTGCCTCTGTCTTGCCGTCTCAGAAACTCAGCCAGCCAACGAACACGACAGAGACAAAACATAACCATAATAGCTCATTAAAAAGAATGGAGACGACTTAGCAAAACAAAGCAGCCTTCATGGGGCTGTCACCAAAACTCCTCTGGTGGTACGTCCAAACTGCAGCTGGTGACAGGGAGGCAAAAATGTCTTCCTCCCGCTGATGCTTGCATTGGCTTGGAGTGTTTTGATGCGTCTCTATTTGTTCTGCTACAAATCTAATGTGTCTTTGAAGACTGACAGACCACTGTGAGACAGAGCGAGTAACATGAGTGTTCCCCTTATGAACAAATCGCACAGAAGGCATCACTTCAAGGTGTGATGCAGGTAGTGGATATTGGTAAAAATGGTTGACAAGGCTGTTTTATATAATATTATAGGGCTTAGGGCACTCTGATCAAAACTGACCAACTATTATAGAAACTGCCTTCAGCCTGTTTTGTGAAATTTCCTTTCTTTCTTTCTCTTTTACCTTTCCTTTTCTGTGTCCACTGAATTTGAAATGATCCCAAAATAATATCCAATAATGTTTTTGCATACATATCGAGCAGAGCACAATAGCGAAAGTAGCAATGCTCCACTTGTGAAAGTAAATCTGTTGGGCTGTCTTTGGCATAAAGAAAGCAATTCTCAGTGTGACATTACGAGACAGGACACATTAAAAAAAGTAAAAGGTCAGCGTTTTAGGGCCAGTAGCTCACCAATTGAAGCAATGCTTGGAATTTTATCCACTTACCTGTTACTTTGTTTAAAGATTGCCAAGCTAATTCTTTTGACAGCTAGCGATGCATTTTTTCACAGCTAACTGTTTTTGAACTTTGGTCTATGCTTGATAAAGAAAGCCAGATGTTCATGTCAGCCATTTGATTCTTATCCTGACACTCACCCTTTGATTATATTGGAGTGCTGTGTATGCCACTCCCACTGCAAACTCTGTTTAACTTTTTGTTTAAGTCTAACATAACAAACAGAGAAGAAACTTGTAAAAGCATTTGTGTAGTTTAAAAAGCAAGTTTGTAAAAAAGGTTCTGAAATGGTAGGCTGTCCTAAATTGCCCTACCACACACACTGCACAGCTAATCCCTTTAGTTGGTGCTGAGTCAGCACTTAGGACAGTGACAGCCCAATCATAACTGGTTATCAATCCCTAAATAATCAAGAAATACTGACACCATGCGATAGTTTTGTCTTCAATGAATGAACACAAATAAAACAAGGCCTATGTTTCATGTACCTGTCCTTTTCTTTGAGCTTCTTTAAAGAACAGATGAACTGAAGATTTCAAAATTGCTTAGGGCAGGAAAACTGACTCCATGTGATTTTTTTTTATCAATTAGTGTGAATTCCACATCTGTGTGAGAAACTATAAATACCATTCAGGCCTGAAATCCAAGACCCCCCCCCCCCCCCCCCCCCCCACACACACACACACACACACAGACAGATTCTTTTCATAGAGTGACCAAAAACTGAACCCGACACGTCTGAAAACTGGGCCAAACCATATGTCTGTCAGTGTATTTTGGGATCAGGCTAATTTAGTTTGATGATAGCAAAAGAAAAACTCCAAGGAAAGGGAAATTTGAAGAACAGTAAGGGCAAATCAGAAGGGAAAGACAATAGCGAACTCCATAATCCATCCCAGTCTTGACAGAACGTCTAGTGGTGAAATAATGCTCTCCGTCCACATGATCAGTGTTCAGGGAAACATCATAAAATCAAGCAGTGCTACAATGTATTTTGTTTGTTTGTTCGTTTTTCCTTTGCCTTTAACTGTGAAGTTAGTTTTTGTGTGGAAATAATTCAAGCAATGGACTAGGTGAAATGGGATCAATGGCTCCGGCTGTTAGCCTTGGTGCCTCACTACAAGAACCTCTTGGGTTCACACCTAGCTGGAGTCTTCATGAGGAATTTTAGCTCCCTCTACTTTGTGTGGGTTCTCTCTGGGTACCTTAATTCCCACAAAGGTCCAAAACCATACTCTAGATTAGTGGTTTCAAACTCAAACCCTCGAGGGCCGGTGTCCTGCAACGTTTGGATGTGTCTCTTGACCTACACACCAGACTCAAATGGCTAAACTACCTCACTAACATGGAGTCAAGCTCTGCAGAGCCCTGCTAATGTGCTCATATTGCAGTCAAGTGTGTTAAAGCAGAGATTCAGACCTCAAGGACCCTGGCCCTCGACGACTGGAGTTTGTGTGCATTCATGGAGGTCTTTAGTTTTTTCCGGCGTGTTGGTAAAATGATAGACTGGGGTCCTGTCCATTGTGTACCGCACCTCTCACTCACCAAGGCATTGAAATACCCCTTCACATCTTGGAACCAATTGACCCTCTTGGTCAAGCATGTTTTACACTGTCTAATCAGGGGGGGGGGGGGTGAGAAAGAAAGAAGTCATCTCACTTTGTGCCATTGGACTCCATCAGAGAAAACCTATCCAAATTGTGGAACACCAACAACCCTGGACGGTTCCAGCAGACCCTGGTGGGTGGCTACAGATGTCACGCAGCCTTTGCTGTTGAGTGTACTGTAGATCAGATTGGGTGGTATGACTAAGGTGTTAGCCTCTTTCACAAAACATCTGTACCACAAACTCACAAATAGGAGTATTTCCCTGAGCTGCTCCTGGTCATTCTTAAATCACCATTAAAGCCAGAGATATCCTGCAAACACAGGAGTCCTCAGCTCGCTCTGGTCCAGGCACAATTTTAAATCAAGCTAGTCACACGGACCATCAGAAGTCTCTACATCATACTATTGATGTGATAGAAAAGCCCGCTCACTCTCGCATAAGTTACCCAGTAAGGGTGTACATAGCTTAGGGGTCCAAAAGCCGTAATGGCAGCAGGTTGACTTCATGACAGCAATGACTCACACTTCTCAGTGGTAGTAAAATGTGAGCCCTAAAAGTTGAAGATTCACCTTTAACAAATTTGGAAAGTTTTAGAAGAAAAAAATAAACATGAAAAATCACACTAAAAGTCTAGGTGTAGGATATTTATTGGTTAATAGTTTTTTGTTATTTATTTTGTGGAGTTTTTATCTCAGTCCATTCAACTAAAAACACTAAAGCTGTTAATTTGTTCTAAGTTTACAAAACCACATTATTATTGTTACATGCATTTGCACAACTTCATGTAACAAAAGAGTAAGTCAGAAATCCACTCCCTGGATTTGAACTCTCAATTTACATGATGTCTAATCTGCCATTGCCGACTCGAGGTCAGCTCCACTATGTAAGAAAACATAACATTATTGTCTTTTGGTTGACGCAAACTAAAAATACAAAGACAATGGCTCTGAGATGAGCAGAGGCAAAAGAGGGAGAGAAAGGGAAAATGTTTTGTCCTTCAGCTGTGTTTTCACTCCACTTTCCCATCCCATGCCAGTGACTGCAGAATAAACGGATATGTGAATTAAACCCCATTGTTTTAAAGAGATCTGCTGCTAAATTTGGGCGCTGCGCTTGTTCTCCCTCAGAGTTAAAGAATTTGCCAGTTTATGTTTGCATGTTTTATTGTCCTCCGCGTCCTCTCCTACCCCGTCCTCCGCCGCCTCCTTAGACGTATACATTTTACACTACGTGCACATGTGTGAGCTTTGCATCCGTGCATGTGTCAAGACGAGAGAGGAAGAAATACCCGTAGACATGCACATAGCTCAGCCATGCGAATGCATGCAATTAGAAAAGACACAAAAATAATTATTCTGCGGTGCAGTCAGTCGACGTATCCTGAGTCGATGATGCACGGATCACGTGTTTAATAAAAAAGGTTAATCAGTTGTTAATCAGTGGATTAATAATGTGTTATTTTCTTTACAAAACCATTAATATTATGCCATAAATATTTAACATTGATAGGTTGTCTTTTTTTTTTTTGGTGGCAGAAGCAGCGTGGGGATGGGGCTGATGTGTGCTTGGTGATGCAGGGCAGAGTGAGCAATATCCAGACATTAATGTGCATTAATCATGCTTTGGTGAAGAGAAATAAATTCATTCATGTTTATTAATACAACCTTGGAGAAAACAATACTCTTTACATTATTCACTGAGTTATTAATAAAGCATTTATGAACAGGAGGTCTGCAAAGCCCCCACTGCAGGGAGAAAGATGGGCAAATGAAAAGAAGGAAAGAAAGAAAGAGCCGAAGAGGGAGGTCAGTCACAAAGCCGGAAGCAAAAGTTGTGTGTTGAGACAGAGGAAGATGTTAAAGGAGGGATGGAATGTGCGAATGCAATATGCGTGCGTGCGTGTGTGAGCTGAGAAGGGTTCACCACTGGAAAGCTGGGGGTTAAACAGGATTTTCTGCCCTCGCTCGTTTTTTTTTTTTTCTCCTTGACAAATTACCCTGCCCGTTTGTTAATCAAAGCAAAACAAATATTGCTTTTCATTCGCTCCATTTGTTTGAATGAACATACAGACATTCCCAAAATACTCGTTCCCAGCTCAAATGTAATTAAATTGTGCCTTTAGTGAAAACATGCAGTGGTACTCCAATTAGTTGTGTTGTTGTCGTCGGGTAAAGACGAGAATGGAAGTGGGTGCGCCCCGGGCATCTCAGTGTCCCGATATCAAAGTGCGGCACTTTCGGGTTAAGAAGGGGGGGGGGGGGGGGTTGGTTTCGGGTGCACAAAGCTGACTGAAAAGACAGAACGGAGGTGTTTGTAGAGTTGGAAGACGGTTTATCTGATCAGTCAGATCAATGCTAAAAAGAGAGCATTGCTGTTTTCTTTTTAAATATATTTTTTTCAACACGCTTCTGTTGTTCATCCATGTATACATCTTGCAATCATTCCGTGCTTTTATGGCTTTATGGCATACCCCCACCGCTTTCTTTCTTTGTCTTAAGCTCCAAATTATATTTTTATTGAAGGACTTTATGGATCGCGCAGCAAAATGTCATCCGTCAAGATGTCGATGAATCCATCCTTTCATTTAATGATCAGCCTACCTGATATGCATTTCGCATGGCTCTATATCTCTTTAATGGGAATCAATGGAAAGCAAATATTGCTGGAAGCCAGTGATGGATGTAAAATGTTAATTTTTTGATACCTACTGCCACCTTTAAAGTTGAGGCTTTATGTTTACACCTAGATAAAGTGTGTATTAGAGCTGCCATCCCACTTGGCTTGTTTTCATAATGCAAAGAAAAAAAAATTAAAACAGGGATGGAGGGGGCTAGCAAGACATACAAAACTGTGAAAATGGAAAAGGCAGCAAGAAAGGCAAATAATCAAATATGAGGGAGAAGGGATGGGAAGATGAAGACTTAAAAAAAAAGTGGATCAATTGAAACTGCCAATAGGGAGAGAGTGAAGGGAAAACTGGCCATTGGACGTTGCTTCTGTTAAATAGTGATTTCATCATGTGATTTGGGGGGGTGGGGTGTCTGTGGCAGCTCTAAAACACATAACTTTTTACGAAGTGAAAATCAAATATTAAAAATGACAGGCCTTATAAGTGTGCTGAGTGAGCTCAGGTCACGGAGGGAGGGAGGCGCGGGCGGCTTGTCAGCTACTATCTGTCAGGGCGAATTAGAAACAATCAGGGCCGAGTGAAAGGGAAGGTGATTGTTATTAAGCGGCGGGGCCCTGTGAGCGGGCTCCCCAGATGTGGCCGTGCATATGAAAGAACAGGAAGCCAGCAGTTTAATTCAGGAAACTTGCCAGGAAAGGCGAGCAATGCCACAACTGGGGGGGGTTGGGAGGTTGGGGGAGAGAGAACACAAGGGGGATGGGGATTCTTACTGCTAATATGCTGGAAGTTAGTCTGATTAGGCCTTTGCAGACATTTGCAGTTGGTGTTTGTGTTCTGGCCATCCACTGTTTTCTATTTTCCACTCAGAAACATGGCATGAAGGCCCGCAAATAGGATAAAAAGGAATGTCACGAGTGAAAATCATAGGTGTGCTTTGACTATGTGATCCAACTTCATTTCCAAGAAGGTTTTTTTCTTTAGCCAGGCCAAATCGTGTGTGTGTTTCCACGGTGGGGTGGAAAACAGCTCCATTGGTGCTGAACCTTGCTCTTGTTCTACTGTGTTGACTGACATTTTAATTTACCACTAAATGTGGGAGATGGGCTCTCTTCCAGGAAATAAAAAGCTGTGAACAAAAAAAAAATATAACTATTGATTCTGTTACAGTTATTATACCTTATATCTTATAGAAACTCACTAAGACGTTCACAGAAAGCTGTCCCTGCAGCATGCTTTAAAGCGATTTCACCAGGGCAGACTTCGTGTTTTCTTAATTTAGAAGTGAGGGGAGAGGAGAGAAGAGAACAGAGTGCTTTAATTGGGATTAAGGCTGCAACATACTCCGAAAGAACAGATAAAGTTGTACTCGCTCATCCTGCGAATGACGCCATTTTGTTCTTGCAGGACTGGGAGTTCTCGCTGCTTGTTCTCAACTTAAGGTTTGGGCACAACCTTTTATTTTTGGCAGCCTGTCCAACTACTATTTGTGATTGCTCAGGATCTGGATGGACGTGTTTAAGTTAGAAAAGCCGAAATGTCTAAACAGATGTGTAAGATCCCCTCCACCAACGAGACTGCAGTACCGCACACCCCTGGTGTTCACAGTCTTTCCAAACAGCGCCAGAGCTGTGAGCCATTATTTCTGTCTGCTCCTCTAGTTTCAGCGCTCCACCTGCCCTGTGATTGACTCCTCGTCTGTGCCCCCCTCCAACACCCACCCTCAATCAATCTTCAGCGATTGCAAATAACAACAAAGTTCAACCATTTTAGTCTTCTCCTCGCTTCCTGCCCTATGTCTCTCACATTTCCACAATCTAGCATGGGTGTGACGTGTGCTGGGGGGTGGGGGTGTTGTTGGGGGCTTTCTAGGTGTTCGGCAGCTGAGCTTCTTGTGCAGAATGAATAAACAACCTTTTTTCTTGTTGTTGCCACCCCCACAAATTTCTCGGTTCCCGCAGAGTATGAAGCTAGCTTGAACGCTCAATGCTTCAAGAGCAACAACTTCAGTATATTTAAAGGCATACTATGCAACATTTTTCAGTTAATTAATGTGTTCCATACCGTTTTGGATGATTAAATGAGTCATTTCAGGTTGAACTAAGGTTTTCTCGGCCGCCCTGGTGGTCTGTGGGGGAAATACCGCACTTGCAATTGCAGGAGCCCTCGGCCCGCACCCACAGGCTCAGAAGTCTGTGCATCGCGAGAGTCGGTCTTGCTTTACGGTGAGAACTGCCACACGCCCACAGTGAAAGGTGTGCTCGTTGCTAGCGCAGTGGCGATATTTGTGCAGTTATCATGGCGGAACCAGCGAGAAAACAGCGAAAGCCCATGTCGGAGCAGGCAAGAAAGAGGAAAAGGGCTCTGGACAGAGAGAGGAGTCGTACACGGGGGAACATCGGGCAAACTTTTTCCGAATGGCGAGAGCTAAAAGAAAAAGAAGGCTGCAAGGCTGACGCGGACCTCGCGTTTCTGCTGATGCGATTGCAAGTAACATTGGAATGGTTTCTCTCTGTGTATGTTCATACCTTCACTGTGTTATTCATTGTTTGTACTGCCGTTTTTTCCACTTTTCGTTGCGTTCGCCTGTCTGCTAAGCTCAAAACAACCGCGCCTGGCTTGATGGAGAAACCAGAACAGCTGAGCATCTTTATGACAGTGCACTTTTACTTTCGCCCTCTGGGGGGCAGCCTCACTGGAAAATCAACCCCGGTTGCATAGTATACCTTTAAGAGATCAAACTATAAAACAGGATTTAAATCTCTTCCTAGTTGTGGCAGCTTTGTGGGCCAAGCAAGCCCACAAAGCTGCAAGATTTCTCCACCTAAAATCAGGTAATGGTAACGGAGGGCTGCGGCTGATGATTAGAATTAAAATGCTTCATCGATAGTCCAATTTAACTGCATGAACTAGAACACAAACTTAAAACCTTAAAACATTGCACTGCCAGTTTCTTCCTGTTCCTCCACAGACAACCCAAAGCTGATGTTAATGATTTAAACTCTCTTAGAAAACTGAGATGATTTAATGGCAATGCTGACAAAAATTCAACCAATTACAATTGCTTAGCATCCTCTCTCTGAAAAACTCTACTTCCAAACCAGGGCCTTTTTCTTGGCCCTGGTTGGTGTTTTATCCTGATAGGTTCAGAGGAAACCGACACAGGGTAAAGGGTATCCCAGAAATCTACTCTGGTTCCTGAAAAGGGTTCCTGGAGCTGCAAACTGCCTTATGAAGTAGTTGCCTCGCCATTCTCTATAAGAAGGACAAGGCCACATCTTTTGTTAGAGCTCATTTATTTCAGGATGCCCCCAGTCTCTCAAAAACCAGAAGGGGAATAGGGGATGTTCTGTGACGAGTGTTGGGTGGAACGGGAGCTGGTCGATGTGTACAATATGTTGGTCAGGGCTGGGTGGTGGAATTTGAATGACAGGGAGTGACATCTGCCAAGAGGCTTTAGCCTCAAAGGCACACAGGCTGCTGTGACACTTTGAAAACCACACCGCCACAGAAACTGGCAGCAACTCACAAGAACAGGAAAAAAAAAGACTTTATTTTTAATCCAGCAACCCTGATTGTTACTAGTTTTATTTGACTGTCCTTGAAGCTGAAGACAGCCCAGCTTACAGACACAGAGTCAAGTGGATCCATTGTACTAAAATAGTTTCACTTAACACTAGTTATGTGAAATCAATGGCGCACATGAGGGGGGGGAAAAAGAGCAGAAATGAATGAGGCTGTTAAGATAGCTGCTTTCATTTAGTGCTTCTGTCTTGAAGCATGAAGGGCTTTGATTTCTGTTTACTTTGTAGTGAGAGATATCGCAAGAAATTATCCCAACCCTTAAGAAGCACTGATCATCCAGTGGCTTGAAATAAAGTAGGCTTGTTTGGTCTCCCTCCCGCTCTCTCTCTTGTTCCCTCCTGTCGTCTTTATTGTGGTGATCAGTCGGTTGCTCGCCTAACACGAGCCATCTCTGGTTTCCACCTCCCGGGTTTTTTTCCCGGGTTGCCACTGCTGATGTAGCGGAGGTTATGGTGTTAAACACAGAGCTGCTAAACGTTCCCCAAGGTAATAACAGTCAGCACGTATACAGTGCCGCGCTGCATCAGAACGTTTCTGCCGAGCATGGAGGTAATGTGAATGGAGAGAATGGGGTGGGGGGAAAACCAAGGAATCAGTAAAGTTCTGTAAAAGTGTGAGATGAGGAGAACAGCTGGGAAGGGGAGGAAGATGACTAATCGAGAGACAGCGATGCATTATTGTGACACCTGTGGCAAATTTGAGGTTCGTGCACAGTGGTTATACTTCACACGGGATCATCCACCCATACTGTTGCTTTCATAAGAATTTTTGGATCAATTATATACAAATAACTATATATAAATTACCCTGCAAAAGTAGTCACACCCCTTGAATTTTTCCATTTTTTTTTTGCTATAAACATAAACTGTAGCTAAACAGCTTGTGAAAAATGTTCTGCACTTCTTTTTACTTTTTCCAACAACCGCTCTCTTCTTGTCTTCTTGAGGGGTTTGTGTGTCAAATTCTCCCACCTGAGCTGTGAAGCTCTGTAGCTCATCCAAAGTGTAAGTACGACTTTGGTAAGCAATGAAGCTGCTCCGCTCAATGGATATTCGGAGCATTACGGTACACTGTGTCGCTACCTGATAGGACCCCTGAGCTGTCTACAAGACTGCCTGACTGTAACGTTGAAACCAGAAGTGCATTCATGTAAAGGCCCCCACATATTCGTGCAATATGTGGGGGAGTTCTATTTTTACAACCGCATACGCGGTGTCACACTATAAACTTCTCGGCGGCAAGAAATCTTTACATCAAACTGTTTTATATATGACACCGAGCTTGATACACTAAGCTGCACCAAGCAGGCGGTCGCAAGGCATCACAGTCCCTCTCTGGTCTCACTGACAGGGGTGCGGCGGGAGCCTGCTGGAAAAGAAACGGCTCTAGGTGCTCAGCTAGCTAATCACACATTTTACCATCCATTCCGCCGCTTCGTCCTACTGGCAGAAAGTGTGGAAATTATAGGAATTTGCCACAAGAAATATAGATAACAGTACGCTCAACTATGAAGGGCAAAATGTCTGCAGAGAGTCAGTGCGGAGTCTACCAAGCTCACAGTATGCCCCAGTATGTAGGAGCCTTTAGGCAGTCAACGCCTAGAGTACACGCTAGCTACAATAAACCTAGTAAGTTAATTAAATATAAAAGTTACGCTTATTTTGGCCTTATGTTAGAAACAGGGCAGTGTAGTCCAATTACTCTGTCCTTCTGACAGGGATGGATAGCTTTCTCTCTCAGGAGAGGTCTGTGTATGTGAAGGGGCGGAGTGATATTACACACTTGGTAGGAATATTTAGTGCTTCTTATAATCCGGTGATCCTTATGTGTGGACAAAGACACACAAAGACACCTTTATTCACAGAGCACCTTATTATCCGGTGCTCCCTATGGTCTGAAAAATACGGTAACAAACATTTCCGTCCCATTTCCTAATTTTTAACTCATGCACACAGTTAGACAGGTAATTAATGTAGGAATACAGCAATGGCCAATGGTTGGGCAGCACGCAATTGGGTCACAGTTGGTGACAAGGTGTCTTGGATGTAAGGTCATTGAAGGTTTGTTTTATGAAGGCACTTCAAGTCACATTAACTTACCCACAGTCACACGAGTTCACACATTCATACAATGATACACAGCATCCGTAGGTCACTTCAGGTTGCCAAGCACCCCACAACAGTGAGCAGAGGGAATCTGGAAACAACATCGCAACCTTCTGATTGTCAGATGGTCCCAGGAAATGACTCTTCACAGTGTCTTAAATTTGTCATACCAACAGTCTACCAAAAAGCCCTCTTTCATGGTGGCAAACTGTTGTGCACCAGCTTTCTCATAGTGATTACACTTATTTTTTTTCTCTAAATACCTTTTATCTTTTAGCATATTTCACCAGCTGGTTAAACTGGCTAAACTACTTAGTTGGACTCAAGTAATAAAGCCCAAACAAAATTGACCACATATGGAAAATGAAATTTACTTTTAATTTCAAATGACACAGAATATGGTGTGAACATGACAGGGACCTTTTCACTTCATCACTTCATTACATTTCTTTGAATCTTGTGCTGACTATAAAGAAGATAAACAGGCACAATCGGTATCAGTTTGCAAGAAAAACTTTAATTTTGTGCCATTTTCATTAGACTATCAGATTGAGCTGAAGTGCTGCCTGACGAACCGGCAGCGGCAGGTTATTGAAAGAAAATACAGATATGGATGCTGTGGGAGCTGGAAATGAGTTTCTAACGTAACCAGGCAATGATGGACATTTCAAGCAAACAAATGACGAAAAAATGTTAAAATAAAAATAAAACGACAGACCAGAGGCACTCTTGGCTCACCTGGTTATGGGACACTTTTAATCTCTCTAAAACACCATCCAGTTTCTTATTAGAACGTTTTTGTGTGTGTGTCTTTTAAAACTGGTTAAAACTGCAGTGGTGATTCACTGTTCATGGGAACATTCGAGGACTGCACTCCATATATACTTATATACCCTATACCTATAACTTAGGTTGCAGATTGTTAGGCAAACGACACATGCAACCTTTGGTAGCAGTATTCAGAGCAAATTCATTGTTTCTCTGCCATCTAAGATATAGTTTCTGTACATCTTACTTCCTTGCATTGGCTTTTTAAAATTCAACTACTCGAGCAGGCCACACCCTGTAATGATATCCACCTGGCATGGCAGAATCAGTAAGTTAGAGCATTGACGTTTGTTCAAATAGACTATTGTTTATACTGTGTTTATGTTATAGCGTATGTTAAAACATTTCTCATCAGAGTGATGTATGTTTCACAAATGGCTGGTTCCTACCAGCGTGTGACTTCATCTGGTAATATAGACACTTTCCTTATGAATCCCAAGCCTGACACCCCATTGTATCTATGTTTGACATTTATTATTATTATTATTATTATTATTATTATTATTATTATTATTATTATTATTATTATTATTTCGAAAGGAAGAAAAGAAGTTGCTCTGTTGTGTTGATGGAGTCAACAATTGAAGTTCTGGCGGGGCTGGCTGACAACACTCGTGTTAAAAACATTAAAGAAGTCTTCACCAGTTAATAATAAATAGTTCTTGTGACAGCATTTTGGGTGTCTGGTAGAAAAAAACAAAATTGTGCTAGACAAGATATAAAGGATTAATAAGCACAGTTGGAATACTGAGGCGGGTTAATTGTTAGCTGGTAACGATGCTAAAGTTGGCATCTTCTTCTGAGCTTCTAATTGGCAGCAAACTAATAGGCTCGATTTTTAAATGTTTTTTATAGAGCCTGAACTGAATGTGATCATCTCTTGTAACAAGTAGGCTGTATCATTAGATCAATAGATTAGGTTGCTTTACCCTCCATGTTGCGTCGGTCCTTATACATCAACGCTGCAAGGTGTCCCAGGTATGGCTAGTTTATGCTTTGTTTATTTGTTTGATCATTTTCAGTTAAAAGTACCATGTGGTACTATCACGGTCAGCTTTGATAACGTTTGTGAATGGTTATTGATTTTTTTTTTTAACCACAAAATTTAATTTGAACAGATTTCACCTTTAAATGTTAGACTGGTTGAGGTACATCTTGTCCATACAAAGATTTAAGCTGTGAATAATGCGTGGTGTTTTCATTACTTTATGGCTTGCCATACTTTCTTGGGCAGCAGACATGTCACACACACACACACACAGACAGACACACACATGCACTGATCACTGCGGTGGGAAGCAAAGTGAAACAGGGTGACCATAAAACCAAAATGGCCTTCACTTAGTGTTCCCTGCATCCCCCCCCACCCTTGTCTCCATTCCCCGCACCCATTCTTCTTCTTCGTCTTTTTTCTTTTTTTTTTTTTTTTAGATTTTATTTTTTTTCTCAGCTATGAATAAATTTAGTCTGTCCCGGACATGAAAATGTCAAATACCTAAAATACACCTAAGCTAAATAGCATATTAATTTTTAATGCCCGCTCATCCTATGCTGCTATTCTCATATCAGGCCTGTCTGCCAACAGCTGTTGCTGGCTTTGTAGCTGGGAATTTATCATCCATCTAGTCTAGCTAAAGGAGGGGAGAGAGGAAGAGAATACAAAAAGAGACGGGAGACATTGTTCAGCAGTGAGGGACAGATCCATGCTGTCTTGGATCTTTAACATTGCACTTCTGTCACCCTCAACTATCCCTCTTTGATATACGACTGGAACTACATTACATTTATGCCACACATAAATAGTTTGAGATCCCTTCCTTTTTGCTGTGCGTTACAGAGATGGATCCTCCTCACCTAAGGAGCAAAATAAGGACAGGAGCGGTGACATTGACCTGAGAGGTAGTGACATTGGAGAGAGCCGCACAGGGAGGCAAGACACGCAGAAGCAATGTGTGCCAGTGTGGGTGTTGAATGCCACCCATGTGCGTTTTTAGGTGGCATGTGGTGGATGATTATCATAGATTATCACAATCCAGATTGTTACAAGTTCTGTCTGCGCACATAACAGCAGTGTACTGTAGCTGTGTGACTGCGTGTGTGTGTGTTTTGGTTTAAGACAGTGCCTTTGGGGATAAAACTAAATGGTGGGTGAATGACGAACAGTTGGAATGTGTGAACGCGTGTGTGCATTTAACTGTGTGTATATGTGTCTTGTTCTTTTATACTTACAGTGTGAGAAGCAAATAAAACACAGGGTTTAGAAAAAATAAATAAAAAATCTGAGCGAAGTCAAGTTTTTTCCTACATGCTAAGGGAGTGTTAACTGACCTTAATACGCCACCTGCATACTGGTGCACAACCTGTTGGGATCAAGAGGCCTCTCGCTGCCACTCTTCACTGACTAGTGCTTACTGGAATGGCCACCTAGGGGGAGACACAGAGGAGGAGAAGGATTAGAAAAAGAGGTGATAATGAAATATAGACCTAAGAGAGGGGAGGAGGAGGAGAGCGGACAAGGGATGGAGCATTAGGAAGAAGACAGGTTGAAAGGAAGACAAGTATGAGGTGGGGGGGTGGGGGGGGGATCAATGTCAAGATGGAAATCTAACAAATTCAGTAAGCGCTGCTGCAGAGGTCAAGGGAACGTGGCTGAAAAAGGTTAAAGATGAAATCAAAGCCGGTGCGCTGCGGTGCCTGGAGGCACAGCTGAAAATCTATCCCTCCAAGGCAAGGCCACCGCTGACGCGAGGCAGACAAGAAGCTAAATACTGCACGCCACTCGGGGATCTTTCATTTTCCACCGATCAATAAGGGCTTATATTTATCAGGGCCTTCGAGCAGTTGCCACGTCTGACAACCTCCACTTCATTTCTGCACTCCTCCTCTGTTCTTTTTTCCCCCTCCCAGCTCCTCCTCTTCTCTTCCTTCTCCTCGCCCCCCCCCCCCCAGCGCTCGAAAGTGAGACCCATCGACCATGAAAAGGGGCAGGGACCCCGGATTGCCATTAAACCCCCCTCGTGTCGCTAGACTAGTCTAACACACACATAGTAATGCACACAAATGCCCCGGAGATACAATTGTGCTAAAGGTCCTCCTCCGCCCTCTTTGAAGACACAGGGTCTTTTGTTTCTAAAGCAGGTCATGTCACCAAATCGCACATACATCCTCACGCTTCCATAAATATGCAGTAACCAAGGAAAAATAAAAAACTTCATGAACATACACATTTGCTAAATGTATATCAGATAAGTAAAACATCAAAACCCATATTACTAATATAGATTTGAGGAGCGTTATAAGAAGCAGAAGATTAGGTTTTGGGGGCTTGATTTAAAATAACTGGCTGTCTAATCATCTGCACAACAATATTTGCTGTGAGGCATTCTAAATAGATTATCGCTAGTCCATCTGTGTCATCATTGATTTATAAGGCATTAGGGCTGCTTGGGGAAGAGATGGGGCCTTGCCTTCTCCTCCGTTAAAGGGGCTTCTTGTAGAAATCAGGGGCATGGCAGTGGAACAACTGTGGCACCCATCTAACCTCCCCTTTAATCGTTAAGCAAGAGGAAGTGAAAATAGGACGGGCGTCTCTCTCTCTCTCTCTCTCGCTCTCTCTCTCTCTTGTTTTTTTTTCCCAAATAGGGACGTATGAATCCAAATTTTCAGCTTCGCTTTTTGTTTGGTGATACAAATAGATTGGGAGGAGGGTAGGAAGTACAGAAAATAAAGAGAGAAACAAATAACACACAAACAAGCACACGCACGTGCACACATGCTGAGAAAAGGAGAAAAAAAAAAAAAACAAGGGACATCATTAACATATGAATGCTATATGCAAATGGTAGGGAGAGAGCAGATGTTGTTGCATTTAATTGACCTATATGTGAATTGCATCCAAACCTTTCAGTGTGTTTTCGGGGCCCGCTGAGTACAGTTTTTGACTGCCTTCCTAGAGCCACTCAGCGCGCAGGCAGGGCGCGCTGCAATTTCATCAGTGTTTAAACATAAAGAAGAAAACACCTTAACCTGGGGGGGGGCTGCAAAATACAACAGGAACAAACCTAAAATCTCATTGTTTGTCAGCCTGGAAGACGATTTGTTAGATAGCATCGGTGAAATGTCCAGATCCAGCAGCGTTGGATTTTTCAAACCAATTTTTACCATTTCATTCAAATCTTCAGCACCGGGAAGCTAATAAAGTAAGAAAGCGCTACACTTCAAGTGAAGGACGTAGAATGTTTATCTAAGTTTGCAGTATTTACAATGGTTGTCGCAGCATAGACAATTGCTCATTAAAAAACACACATGCACAATACAGCACCATACGTGTGTAACCGCACATACATATGTGAAACCAGGGGGGGGAATCTAATTTGTGTCGATTACGGCTGAATTTATACATAAATCTTAAGTCAGGAGATGTTTTAGCTAATGGGATTTAGCTGCTTCTGGTACCCAAGTTAGGCAACTGCTTAGAAAATTCCCAGTTTTAAAAACTACTTACATTTTTCATCATAACCTTCTTGCCAGAGAGAGTGCTGGATTGATGGAGTTGACAGCAAGCTGGTTAAAGAGGGGAATTTCTCCTAAATGTTTCTGTTCTATCAAAGCTAAATTTATCAAATTTGATCAAATTCTGGGTTGGGAAAAATGCTCAAGCTAAGACTGTATTAAAAAAAACAGGCAATAAACTGTGAGCATTAACATGACTGTCGGTAAAGTAAATGGCCTAATCTAAGCTCAACACCAGTATAGCCTTGGCTAACTCGTATCAACTCCTCAGAACTCAGTGTTGCTTCACAAAGAGCAGAACAACAGAAATACACACAGAGCATAATAAGCACATTTAGTTTAGAAGCAGTGCTAAACTTAGCTAGAGTTCATTCTATTGTTTTTTAAACTCTTCCACCACGGTGTTGTATCTTTTACCAGTATCTTAGACAACCACCTGAATGTTTTACTTAAACATTCTGGAAATTTAATCCTACTAATTAAGACTGAATTAGAATTTCAACCTTGAACTCCCTAATATCTGCTGCTGATATTTAAATTGATTGTCAAGAGTACATTAAATATTTTGAATAGAGTAACTTAAAGATAACCTAATATGAAAAAAAAAATCACTTTTCATGTTTTTGTACTTCCATTTGGGTCTCTACAGCTTCTAGAAACAGTCCTAAGTGGGGGACAATCCAGCTGTTTTTTTCGCAATCAGTAAATGTTTCGTTAGTGTCTGGAAAACGAGCCATTTCAAAAGCTTAAAATTATTACGTCACAGTCAGTGGGTACCGCCTCACCTAGCAATCCAAGTGCGGTAAAACTGTAACATACAAAAATTTAACACATGACTTTTAAATCACATCTTACGTTGGAGTTATTATTGTCTAAATAAAATGTTCACATTTGACATTTTCACATGTGTAAAGTGCAGGTGTAAACATTGAGTTGGGGCGTGGCCAGGTACAGCTTATTTGAATAAAAGTGACAGAGCCCTAAAAACAGCTCTTTCTGAAAGGAGCTCAAAATTAACTGTCGTTAACTGAGAAGGATTTTGTGCAAAACAAAAAAAAAAACTATTATTATCTTCAGGAGGCATAATAGGTCACCTCTAAAACAGATTCTGGCATGTTCTCTCACACTTCTGTGTCTCTATCCGTCAACAACAAAAAAAGACTAAATATGAAAGTATATAAACTTCATGTTTCTCTGTGCTTTTTGTTTCTAGATAAAATAAATTACATGATGTTCACTTTTAATTTTAACACTATAAATTTGTGAAACCATGGTATTTTTGCCTATGGTTAAACAGCGAGAATCTAATATAACCCAAACACAAAACATTGTTAAAATTGTGCCTTACTGTTCTTCCTATTTATAGCTTTTGGCTTGTTAAGATGATGATGGAAACTGCATTTTTACACTGTTTTGTGGGCAAATGCCCATTTTATGGAAAAATTGACTAGATGGCAGAAGGAATGCTTGTTTGAAACTCTTCCTACTCAATGATCCCCACAGTCGTGGGGTCCAAAGTAGGGCAGCCTTCAGATATATTGCCACTCCATAATTTCAAGCCGCACCCAAAAAGTAGATTGCAAAAACATTTCAACCAATTTTTAAGAAAGCTTTAGTAAATATGTGTTTGTTTATTCTGTCATAGTATATTCTAACCTTGAGTTTGAAAATGGAGGTAGCAACATTTCACTACAACTTTGTACTTTCAAAACCTGTTTAAAAACTAATTTTTATTATTTGGTATTTAAAGCCGACTGAATTGTAAAATATTTTATACTCAATCTTATGACTTTGTTGTGTTTTTAATTGCATCCTTTATTACTGTACTGTTTTAACATGTATTCTTTTATTGTTTAACACCTGTTCTTTTAACACTTTGATAAACTGTTGTTGTGTTTAAAGGTGCTCATCAATAAACTGGACTTAACTGGACTTTTCCAGAGGAAAGAGCAAAACAGAAACAGTGAAAAGTGAAAGTCACACATTTTACATCGGTGTGTCTGCATGAGTGAATCCTGAATAATTCTCTTTTCAGTTCCCTATTTCTGTTACTACACACACACACACACACACACACACACACACACACACACACACACACACACACACACAAGCTCACAGGAATTCTAGAGAATGTCATTAAATTGTATTAAATAGCCTTTTGTCCAGGGGGCAAGGACCACCAGATATATGATAATACATTAAGGCTCCATGGAAGCAGGCGCTGATCCGAGACCATTTTAAGACCACGCTTGGTGTTTGTGTCATTGTGGCTGTGTGGTGTGCATGTGCATGACATGCTAAAGAATGAGATGCCAGTCTGGAAAGAAGAAGAAGAAGAAAAAAAAAACAAGATGAAGAAGAGAGGATTTAGGGAAGTTGGCACAGAGGAGCAGAATAGGTGTGATCCATGAAAAGAGAAGGAAAGGGAGGGAGAGAACAAGGTGGAGCGACTGCACATGTGGCTCTCTAACAACTGTGACACATACTAATAGAAACATACCTAATAAATTACAAGCTTTCAGGGTCTGGCAAGCTGACATTTTCTCCGTACACGGGACAATTTCATATCTGCGGTGCAAAGTCGAGGGGCTGCCGGACCAAATTGCATCACACAGAGATGCCAAAGGATTAGCATAAAAATTAACACTTAAATTTCAGCTTATTGTCAACCCCACTCCTGCACCGGCTGCCTCACAACAATCAATTCCTCTTAGGAATTTGATTAGATTCCATGATGCTTATTATCCCAGTCATGTTTGCCTGCCCCCTTCACAACCGCTGCCGTACGCACACACCAATGGCAAAGTCAGAGCTCTGCCTTTCACAACTGCCTGGACCTTTTGTTTAAATGGAATTAATTGGAAAATAAATCAAAAGGTGTGGCATTTCTTTTGACAGATAATGCCTCATCCCCTGTCTCCTTGTTTATCTAGCGGTTTGGTGTCTTCTGCGTGCACAGAAATCCCATCCCGACACTTAGGTTCTGCTTTTAACAGTCTTGTAAGTACGGGACCGACACTGAATAACAGGAGTGTCACTAGATTTTATAACGTTAAAATGCCATAATGTTGCTTTTTAAGTGCAACTCAGTGCAGTGTCTGAAGTGCTATCCAGTCGCTGTTAGCATGTGACCTCACATGGTCAAGAAAGTGTAAGCTACTATAAGACATTTTACAGAAAGACAGGAGGCAAATCTTGTCGACTAACATTGTTTCATTGAGTAAGTGGACAGCTGTTGGCTGCCTTAAAAGTAGCTAAAAGTTACTGAATGATGTCATCTCATAATTTGCGTAAATGAATGCAATTGTGATTGATGCTGTAGGAGAAGAAAAGGTAAACTGAACTACTGGGGAAAAAAACTTCCATCCTCCTCCATCTGAGCTTGGTACCAGCAAAACTGACCAAAATGATTGAGAATAGTGAGAATGATGTATGGTTTCATGGAAGACTCTTCATGTCTGGACGTTTGCTCAAAAATAGTTTGAGCAAACGTCCATATATTAAGAATATGGGTTTTGATGTTTGCTCAAAAATAGAGATGCATGTTATCGATTAATGAGTTCATCTAAAGTTGATTGATTTGAACTATTGACTAACAATTAATTGATAAGCAGCCATGTTCTTGAAAAACAGAGTTTTCTATTCTAATAAGGGAGTCTCTCCATAAGATGAAGGGCTAGAAGGGTTGAATAAATACTGAAGCAAATGAAACCGCAAAACTTTAATCTAATAAACCACTAATTGCCAATTAATGCACCCCTACTCAAAAATATATATAAAGTTGCTAGGCAGGCAACACTGTCGGTTAATAAATACTTTGTCGGACTGGCTATAAAAACTCAGTTACAAAGGTGTGAAAGCTGCCTCGTGAACCTTTAAAGAACTTTGGGTATTTAGTAGAAAAGTAAACAGACAAACGATGCCTAGAAACTTCTAGGATTGCAACTGGTTAACCATTAGCCATTAACAGAGCTAAAGTTAGCATCTGCTTCGGATCTTATCAGGGCTAAGATAAAGGGCTAGCTCACTCTGCTTATTGAGTTTGGACTGGATTTGATGGTCTGTTGTTCAGTGTGTAGTGAATAGTTAAATGCTTTTTGACACCGAGAACACCTTATGATTAAACCAGCACAAAAACTGTAATACACTTATCATGGATTCTTTAAAGCACAGTTTGTGATTATGAAAATATCCCCACAACGGGGATTCTTAGTTCCCCAAAAAGTGCTGATGAAGCTTGTGCTTAAACCATAAGTGCTTACTTTTCTCAGTCTGGTTATTAAGCAAATTCTCCCACTATTTCTTCCACTTTGTTTACTGCTAAAAGATGGAAAATAGAAAAAAAAATCAAGAGGATGTCACAATAAAAACATTTGTCAATTTCCATCTCTGCTGACGCTCGTTGCACAAGTATGTCCTATAAGAACGGTGCACGTTGGGTGGCTTTGGTTAAATTCTTGATTGTTTAGACAAATGGCATTTCATCGCATCCAGATGTCTTTAAGCTGTGCTCCACCACCAACGCTGCTTTCCACGGCACAAGCTGAATGTATACAAACATCTCCTCATAACTGCATTCCTCATCTGGGCCTGCAAGCGTCACAGCCCTCGTCATCGAGCTAAGATTACAGCCAGGAGCGTTAAACATTTGAGATTTAGATTTTTTTTTTTCTTTTGGGGCAGATCCAGACATGGGACACTTTATTTAAGTAAAAAGAACTGAAAAGTTTAGCTTTGTTTAGTTGTTGGCAAAGACTCCATCATCTTGTCAGTCAACCTTTTTGTTGCTGAGTGAAGCGATCTCAGTACTTTTAGGATTATTTTACTTTTTTATGAATTCAGGAGAGATGACAAGCGGACGTACACCCCAGCCTGGACACGCATCACAGGATAACGTACGCAGGGTCCTGAATAAAGATGCCCGTGGGGTTTAGAGAAGGAGAGAGGGAGAAGGAACAAATCGTCTGATGTTCTAAGTGGATAACAACAGCTCCTGCTATGCAGCGGCGGAGGCGAAGAATAATTTAAACCAGCTACCCGGGCCCTCCTTCCCCTCCCTCATCTCCTGGCCACCCCTCCATTCTTATGTTAACACGGATAAAGCCAAAATGGGCCACCCAGCAGCAGAACAGAGAGCAGAAACTTAAGTCCACACTTCAGGAAAAATAATCCAACTCTCGGCTCCTCTCTATGCAATATAACCTTGCTCTCTTTCACACACACACAAGCATGGTGCCTGGTAAGGGAAAGGCTGAAACACATACAGGCGGGAGGCACACACCAGTGCATTTACTGTGCCTTTAAAGTATATTACTTTTCAGACCAGGCTTTGAAGAATAATAAACCTGCCGCTTAACTAGGCTATTTTCCCTTTGACTGAACGGCGTGCAGTGGCAGGGAGAGGAATTCCTAAGTCTGTAAATGCAGAATAAACAGTCCTTTCTTTGTTGATCGTACAGCTCTGTTGTGTTTTTCGCTGATCAAGCCCCGATTCCTCTCATTTTCCCTCTTTGTCTGTCTGCCCCCCCACCCCCCCGATCTCCAACCTGAGAGCTGCTGCTGTGTTTGGTCTCCAAACAGCACATCTGAGGTGCACACCTCGCTGATATTTTATAGGTTCAAATCCCCAAGAATAGGCGAGGGAGAGAGTCATATTTTATGCCGGCAGTTTATTTTAACGGGGGCTTGTAATTAACGCAGCATGTCCTCTATCTCCCAGTCATCTATGCCAAGGCCTTTCTTTAAACAACTTTATTGTGAAATGTTTGCGTTCTCAGCGTTCGGCCGGGGCCCACACACGGAATATTATTTCATACTTCAAGGCGAGGGTAGGGAGCGTCAGGAGGAAGGGGAGGGCCAGGAGTATCTGGAAGAGTTTACGCTCCGAGCAGTTATTGTTTTTGATTATGGCAAGAGTCTCTTTAAAACAGATCAGGCCCAGCAAATTTTGCGCACGCCTACCTGAACGCCGTCAAGTCATGGTTGAGATGTGAGAGGCCGGAGAGACCCTGTTTATAGAAGAGGTGCGTGTGAAGCTGACCAAATACTCACTCTCAGCAGGATTTCTGGGAGCAAGCTCACGCTCTCTGCGAATAAATCCGTTTGCTAATGCCACGGGTTTGGGGTTCTTCTGGGGATCTAAATTTTGGGTTCACATTTCATTATCCAGTTTGACCCTGAGCTAACTCAGCAATTACTGTACACGTTTGGCACTGCCTTTCAGTGCTACCCTGCAGATCAGAAGAATGTGTTGATCACACCGATCAAGCTTATGGAATGTTATACGAGAATTGTAAAGGTTTTATCATTCTATTACAAAGGCACTTTATTGTTCATCTTAACATAAAAGACTAACCAAGGTCAGCATATTAGCCAATGGTGTGACAGCCTATATATTGGGCAATGGTTATATAATAACACTATGTGCTGTCTCCAACCTAATGGACACGAATGCATGAATGAATGAATGAAGATGGAGGTTCACCTTCTCGTCAGTAGCACCTTTCACAAAACATCTTGGCTCTAACCTGCCAAGACAAATCTTTGTTTAGGGCCCCAAAACGTCAGTCAGAAAATAAAACTCAACCCAAAACAATTTGTGCAAAACTTGCCACTTTGCTGGAGCTCTCCTCTCACAGTGCTCCCCTTCGGACTTTAAAGACGCTACTGGCGGGTCAGGCTCAAGTTCCATTCAACATGCAGCAAGGTGTGCAGAACACATTTAGATCCCCCCTGAACAGGAGCTCTGATGGTTGACATGCTTCACTGTGGACGCAAAGAACATTACCTCTGCTAAACAGGAGCACCGTGAGAGAAAATGTCTCATGGCAGAGGTCCGCCACTTTAGCTGCACTGTTGTATCCTGCTGAGCCATCAGTAACACTTCAGCAAATGGAGGCCAATAGAAAGTACAAAGGATGCCAAGCGCAGCGATGAGTCAAGACTTCACACGACACAGTTTATGCTATTAGAAGTATGGAATAAGAACTTGAGGCGAAACAATTCATTTCACTCCCAATAGCAGCTTTCTATTACATTTTACGTAAAATATCTCCAAAACTGCCTTTAAGAAGTAAGGGTCTGATATAGCAAGAGTTCATGAACTAAACTGGACTAGCTGGCAATGCGCATGAGTCATGCAGAGTTTGCTACATGTTCTAGGTAAGCCTTTAACACCATGCTTAGAGCTACCCTTTTTTACCTTGGTTCTAATCCTGTAAATCATGCAATAAAAGCTTAAGAAGTTCAGGCTATAGAACATCTTAAAACAATGTCAAGAATCTAAACCCAACTAATAATGCGGATGGTTTTAACAAACTTCTCCTAACTTCAGTTATGTTATAGTTCAGCTCTGCAGTCTTATTAGAATAGGAAATACAAGTCAACAATATGTATTACTATTAAGCAACAGGTATGTTGGAAATTGTATTTTCACAATGCATGTGAAACTAAGCCAGTCATATAAGGCAGTAAAGAGACCTGGAAGCACAATGAGATAAAGCTGCACATTATTAAATGTGATCACTATGATGATAAACAACTGAAAAAAACAGAAGGTGTAATTTGTGTCATTGGGCCATTTCACAATAAAAGCTCAAATTGTGTAAGAAGTAGCTTTACCTCATTTATTCTCCTGTATTTATTTAAACAGATCCACATGAATATGTCTCCTCACATCATTGCATTAATCCAACATCTTGCTACATCTCACAATGTGATTATATATAGGAATTTCTTTACCTATATCAAAATATTAGTTTATAAGGGATGACTGTAGGTCCCCAGACTGTCATGATAAAACTCCCACAGTTTAATATTTACTGTCTTCCACTTTCTTGACTAATTTGATCTTGGTCCCAAATAGTTTGGCTTATTACAAGGTAGCTGCGCAGTTAAACCCCAAACTATTCATGTCCCTGGCAGATTTATAACCACCTTCATTCAACCAAGAAGTTTGTTTCTGACAGGAAAGAGGCAGGTGTCTCTCAATAGACAAATGAAGAACAATGTCTCAGATAAAATAAATATTTTAAAAAGACATTTTTTAAATCAGTTACACCCACCTCACTAATTAGTGGAAAAATCTTTAAAGGCATTACAGCAATCAAACATCAACCAGCTTTTTAGATATTTCCAATGGTATTTACGCAATTTCTTTGGTAAACAGCTCCAAGATGGAAGGACGCCTTGCCATCACCCTAATCTTTGGCCTGGACAGAACTCATCTCTTGTGCGTAAAACTGGTTTGTGTTGTGTAAAGACTGTTTAAAGTCCCATCACAACATTGCTGCTGCCCCTTCAGTTTGATCAAATATACCTGAACAGCGTATGATGCCAGTCATTATGAGTCCATGCCTCCTGGTTACTGCATCCATCCAAACTCAGCCTGGGTGTTAATGAAAGCTTTCATATGGATAGTAAAAACCTTGTCCAGCCAATGCCTGCCATAGAAACATGGTGCAGATTGACTCAGGATTATTAAGAGACAAGAGTCCTGCATCTAGAAGACAGGAGCAGATGTACCAGGCTCTGTACTGCCAGGTACTTTGTTTACTGTGTTTTAAATGACCAAAACCGTCAAGATGATTGTGAGTAGCCTACAGATGCAACTTGGGTTTAGTGTAACACCTCTGCCCTACCTCACACAAACTCAAAAACAGACCAACAGTGCTTCTTCTATCTGCCTACTTTCTGAAACCTGAATTATCCCTACTTCTCAAATGGTGTCCTTCTGGGTGTATTCATTTTTATTTTATTTTTAAATCAGTGGACAATTACATGCTTCCAAGTAAGACCGAATTTCTACATCCTTACCATTCAGCACTTCCTAAGTCTTTTGCTGCTCTATGCTCTTAAATGCTTTATGGAGTTAAGAGCCTATAAAAGGATAAAGTGATATGTAGACACTTCTTTACCCTGGCAGAGGCCAAACAGATCGAACACAGAGAGTACCTGGCTGTTGGGTAAGCTGCAAGTTAGGAACAGTGTCGTCTTCTTCTGTTCTCAGTTATTCTTCTCTTACTCTTCTGGGCTTTGTGACTTTACCTCTCTCTTTCCCAGTTGATTAGATATAAGAAGACCTTAACTGATAGAGCTCAAAACAACAACGACAGTAATAAAAAACCTAAATTGCACACACCATGTATGCCTAGATACACAACCATCCTCAAATGCTCTCCAGACCAACAAGCCAGGAGAGTGGCCGCCCACCAGAGGCCCATCGATCGTACCTGAATCCACCAAAATCCCCACTCTGTCAAGCCCTTTCAATTTTTAATCACCGGCTCAATCATCAGAACAAGCGCCTGTACTGTCACACACACACACATACACACATACACACACAGAAATTCTATGCCAGAAATACGCTTAGCTGCAAAATAAAAGGTGCATCCTCTTACCACCTACAGTACTATGCTTGAAGGACTCTTAACCCCAGTGCCTGTGCACATATTTAAACAAACACCTATTTCCCTCCATCACTGACAAAACACAGAAACACTTACGGTACAAGGCCTGTTTTAAAATCTACTGAAGTCGGATTGCTTTCTCAACTGACAAATATTATTTAGACCGACAAACTGTTTCTGTGTGATTTTCTGTGATTGTGAGAGAGAGAGAAAAGGCATGTAAAGGAGTGGTGATCACCCGCCCCAGGCTTGTGGACCCAAAGACTGTAGCCAGTTTTGACCTTGGGCTACGCCATATTCATTACATCATTAGGTTACATCTTCATTAACTTTTCATTGTTTATGGAGGAGGCATGGGGCAGGGAAACAGGCAGAGGTGAGGGGATAAAGGGAGCTTTTATCAAAAAAAAAAAAAGCTAAAATAAAACTGCATTAGTGCACCTTGTTCTGTCTGCAACTTCTCTACAGAACTGGATGGGAAGATTGCTGGAATAGTCTAAAATTTCCAGAAAACATGTGACCTTTACCCACATTGTAATCAGTATCAATGAAGCAAATGGAAGAATTTGAAGTTAAAGTGATGCAATTTTAACTCTTTGATGGCAGGCTTGTGGGACCACTTGTGGGACCCCAAAAGCTGTTGAGGAGAGGGCTCAGAAAATGGAGAACTTCTGGAGAGAAAGCAGGGTGACGTGCCAACTGAACTTGCTGCTCCTGGACCAGTAAGTATTAATCAATGAGTTTGCTTATTCTGACACGTGATAAAATTTAGAATCATGAAAAGTCGAAAGCATTTCCTGTCGCTATTAAACTGACTTTTCCCCGTTGACAATGTTCAATATGGTCTCTTTTACTGCCGTCCTGGGCTTCACCAATTTTAGTAATGTTCTGTGTTTGTTGTGTTTCTTCTTGTCTTTTATTGTTTTACGCCATTTTGCATGTTTACTTTCAGGGGACTTCTGTCATATGTCTAGTGTCCTATGTATGTTGTTATCATTCACCTGCCGAGAGAGAAGCAGATAGAAACTAGCCTTGGGTGATAATCTGGCATATTTACCACCACTGTGTATTTCTTCATTAATATACACAATTCCTGTTTTAAATAAAAAAAAAGTAGTGCATGAACTAATGCTGCCATATTGCAAAGGTTCAACCTAGTGGTAGTGGTGGTGGTGTAATGTGTGTGAGCAATATTTTCTAAGCCCAATTTGAGCTCTTTAGTACAAACTGAGCATATACTAAATGCCACACTCTACCAGAGTTTTGTTGCTGACCATATCCATCCCTTTGTGACGAAAGTCCAGCAGCATAATGCACCAGCTCGTATGGAATTGTGTCAAAATGAAGCAAATATCTCAACAATGTTTTTCACTCTCTGTTAAACATGCACCATGCATAAAGATTAAGGTCATTCTGAAGGCAAAAGGAGTCCAACCTAATATTAGCAAAGTGTACATAATAAAGTGGCTGGCAAGCATAATAATAATCATAATAATAATAATAATGATAATAATAATAGTTTGTGAGTGTACAACAGTTACTGATGGCCCGGTGACATGAGACTGAATACAACTAATTGCACAAGTACCTAACACCTAATAGATATAGAACCCTAGTGGGAGCCCATGAGAAAATTTAAGAGACTCGTTAACAAATTTTCATCAAATTGTGTTTGTGCTTGTGTTTTCGAAGACTGGCCTTGCAGCAACCAGAAGTTGTGCTTTCAGCACCATTTTCGCTTTCTGTCATTTCCTCTGCAAGTTTCAAACAAAGAAACCAGATTGACATCTCCGGGTGTTTTCAACCATGGGGTCTAGCTATAAAGGGCAGCTAGCTGGAATATAACTCATCCTCCCTCTGTGTTTCACGTATTTGAACAGTTTTAGAATCTGGCTCAACTCCACTGATTTTCATGAACAAACAGGATAGATGTCCCTGTGTGTCGCAAGCTGCTGAACGCTTGCTAGTTCACACCTTTTCACACAGAAAACTCACAAGGGGCGGAAAGGCAAAATTGCTACTTTTTTTGGGCGTTTCTTAGGAAAAGTGTTGCGGAGTCCAAATGTAATTCTGATGTTGACTAGAAAAGGGGTCAAACAGCGGCACTGTGTTTAGGTAACATCTAAATACAGAATTATACTCCAATACTCGAGATGACTCAAATCACCATTTGCAAATTAATGAATACTGATTCATTAAGGAAAATGAATCCTTTGGGAAAAATAAGGAAAGAGAAAAAATATCCCAGGAGAGAGCTTAATATATCATTAAACCCACTTACTTATGCAAAAAAAGAGATCAAAAAAGAAAAGCAGGGTTTTATGTTACAGTGGGATGAGGCAGTAGGGGCTCGGGATTCGCTTAAATTTGCTACAGATTTATTTAACCTCAGTTGGGATTAATTTAGGATATACAGTTCTGTTTTCTTGTTCTTCCCCTGACACCTTTTTTTAATAACACAAAGTTCTTTTTCTCCATCAGTCAAAAATGAGCCAGGAACGTTTGATTGGTGTCTTGCCCACAGGTTCTGCCCAGAGACTTACTGCCAACCTGTCTGGGCTGTGGCCCGCTTTTTATTCTATTTCATAAGAGAGGACCTGATGAGCATGTAAAGCGTGTTTTGATTATAAAAATGGAAACAATAAAAAAGGACCAAAAAGAAGCAAAGATCTGATTGAAAACGTAGAAACTGACCTGTGTTTTTCAATATCACACTGGAACCCACTGAGCGTGACCCATGTAGTATCACAGTTATGTTTTGGAAACTGTGATTTATACTCAATTTTGCCTCATTTCCTTAAAAAACACTAGCCATCTTCGTCCTTTCTGATATCCAGAAGGCGAGTTAACACATTGGCTTGGCTGATGCGTTGTCACTAAAACCAGGGAGATAGAGCACATCGTCCCAGTTCTAAAGTCCTTCCACTGGCTACATGTAGCTCAGAGAATATACTTTAAAATACTTTTATTGGTTTACAAATCACTAAACAGCTTAGCACCAAAATATATTAAAGACCCGTTGTTGCTGTATCAACCCTCTAGACCACTCAGATCTTCTGGTTCTGATCTGCTCTGCATACCCAGAACCAAGCAAGGAGAAACAGCTATGCTCCAAAAATCTGAAACAAAACTCAAGAAAACTGCTGAAACACTGCGTACCTTTTAATCAAGACTAAAAACCACCTGTTTGGAGTTGCTTTTGGCCCATAATAACAGGACTAATGACTAACATATTTGATGTGTATCGATGTTTTTACCTGATACAATTTCCTGTTTGTTACTGGTCTCATAATTTATGACCATTTCGATGTGTTTAAGATGTTTCTATGTTTTTACAATGAAGCACTTTGAAGTGCCTTACTGCTGAAATGTGCTATACACATAAACTACACATAAACTTGACTTTACACATTGTCATTTCTGTTACGGCTGCTACTCTCCTCTTGGTGAATTAACTACATAGGGGTTGGATGTGTTGCTACGATAGAAGTCCAAGACAACACAGGTGTGGCAGTTTTGTTTCTAAATATGAGTCATTGAATTACTACCATCATTTGTTTAGAAACACTAATTCAACTCTGCCCCTTTTGGCATCCCTGGCAAAAAAACTTGACGTTCTCATGTTCCCATGAAGGTAAAAAATGCAGTTTCCATCTACCATGGGAGAATAAATAAGCATATACTAGGAGTGTAACAACATCTAGTCATTTTAAAATGCCAAATATTTCTCGTCAAGTGAAGTCTGTCCAGTGCTGAATATTTGATAGAATCAGAATTGAGTAGTTAGCTTGTTGTTTTTTTGCATTGTGTTTCACTCAAATTCACACACAAGGTCCTTCTTTGCTACATCCCTTAGTGAGAGAGAGAACAGGAACATGTGTGGTGCTTATTTAAAATGCAAATATGCCGGGACATGTTCTGAGGTGTCCACGCTGCCTTAACGTTCATGCCTAGTGTATTCTGGTCACTGGGGGACAGTGGGACATGCTTCATTGGAAGCAAGTGACTCAAAAAGAATATTCTGAGCCAAAGGAAGTCTGATCAGCTCCAGTCCAAAATCTGAATTACTTAGACCGATTAAACCTGGACTGTATACCTCTGTATTTAACAGAGATTCTTTCAAACACAAATGTATGAGATCTCAACTTTATTTGTCAATGTGAAAACTACTCTGATGCTCAGATTGCAGATCGGTAGTTGTCCGCTTCATGTAGGCAAAGAGGATTAAATCTCAATCTAATAACTCATCTGCTAGTTGGAGCTAGATGGGCTAGCTGATGGCTCAAGAATGCATTTTAAGGTTTATTCCATCTTTTTTATAAATAGTGACATCCTGCAAGAGTCTTCTTTTTCATCTTTTAAAAGACACACGTAATCATGATGTCATCTCCACCAACAGCAAGAAGCTCAAAATGGAAATTTAACCTGAAGTGACAATAGCAGAGAATATAGCATATTTGCTCCGTTAAATCCAGTCTACATGGAAAACGATAGCAAATGACACAGAGGATAACTTGGTAGATAATAATGGAAGATGTAAAGACAAAATTAGAAACTCCCTTCCAACCTTAGACTCAAGATATTTGATTACATGAATGTTGTTTTAGTTATTGAATATGCTTCTGAGAACAATGCATGATTGCATCAGTAATGCATGCATGCATGCATACCACACACAGCCTCTTAGTTGATTTTTATCTTGCAAGTCTTGTTTTCCAGAAAGCTTCAAAAAGCACTGTGTGCAGATACACCATGGTCACTTGTTTAGTCTCAAGTCTATTGTTGCAACAAATGAGATATGGAATATCTTGAAATATAATGAAAGTCCACATAAAAATGTCATTCCAGTATTCATTGCTTTTTTACACTCCGATTTTATTTGCCTCAACACAAGAAGGCTTTAGTTCAAGATTTAAGTGATTGGGTAAAAACAGCTCATCCGGTGGCAGCTGTTTTTTTTATCAGCAGCAAGTATCAATTTCATCATGTTTGCAAGCTGATACAGTAAAGAAAGAAACTACAAAACCTCTTAAACTAAAGGATCGCAGACAACAAAGCATAAAGAAAAGCCCTGCCATTATCACAAAATACACTGACCAATGGACTCTATATGGATTTCAGTTACTTTTAAAACAATTGCATGTTCTTGCATTTTGAGGGCCCAGAACTTTTTGCTTTGCTGCCGTGCGTGCGTGCGAGGCGCCTGAACTGCCTGGCAGCTTGGAGCGGGGAGGGAACGGGGCTTCACAGAGAGCATTAGGAAGAGCCTCAGATGGTGTAAAAGTTCTGAGGTGAGACGGATTTTTGTCTGTTTGACAGATAACATCCTTTTTTCTTCTCTGTCTCAGCATCAGTTGTGTCTGCCCCAAAGCATTACTGTCAACTGATCTATGATTAAACCACTTTAACCTCCCTTCCCATTAAGCCTCATGGCTGTATTCACTGTCAGTGTACTCAACACCTGCTAGGAGCCCCGTTCTTTTTTTTTTTTTTTTTTTACCATGTTTGACTTCTAGGGACAAGTGCTTTAAAGTAGTTTGAGCAGAGAATTCAACGTTAATTTTGAAGTTTAAAGCCAGGGATAATTTCCGTGAGGTTCAGGGTGAAAGGGAGCATAGAGAGCTGTGGAAAAGGTGGGATTTATTCTTTAAACCAATGCAGAGTTTTTCTAACAGCTTACTGAGCTGTTGCTGGGCTGCTTTCCTTAATTACAGCTGGGGAAAAAGCATTTCACTGCATAAGAGAATGAAAATTACAGTGGATGAATCTAAAAAGGATTTGGTCACAGTGGCAATTGAGTCTGCTCTGACACCTGGGCTGGCTAAATTTGTTAATAGGCTTAGCTTGCTGAATTTCATTTTTTTTGTCCTTTTTACATTAGTGTACCAAATGATCAGGGAACAGGTTCTCATATTGGGCCTTTATCGTTATTATTTTTGCTTTTAATGACAAACATGGCCAGTCACAGGTTGGTATTTCCAATGCTTGCTTAATGCCAGACCAAATTTAAAACATGAGAACTACCCAAATCCTGGTGCATCCATCCCTTAACCGCTGCTTTTCTACTTAAAAGAACCATTACCTTTCTCTAGTTAGTTTCATTCTACTATAGCTCCTTTAACAAAATGACTTCCTGTTTTTGTTAATCTTGCAATTAAGAAAAAATATAGTTAATACCAGCAAAGTCTTTCCAGTAAAATGTGTCAATAATCTTTTTTGATTGTTTTACAAATGCCCTAACAAGGTATTTGGTGGTTCCCTGACTACAAATGTCTACAAGGCCATACGTTTTCATGAGTTTGGTAAACCTCCTAACCCTGATTAGGTCCTTGATTAAATAAATAAATAGAAATAAAAAGTGAGAAGGGTGTTAGAAGCTATCCACATGAGGTTTGTCATTGCTTCAACAAAGAAATGGAATTCTACTTTGTTCTTTTTTATTTTATTTTATTCCTGCTCTTTGTTTATTAAATGTTTATTGGATTGAGTGTTTTATTGTTGATTTTGTAAGGTGACCTTGAGTGTTTAGAAAGGTGCCTATAAGTAAAATGGATTATTATTATTATTATTATTATTATTATTATTATTATTATTATTATTATTATTACAATCCCTGAAACAATATTTTTTGGAAAAGGAAACCTTCCATTTTTTTTTAAATAATCAAGCCATATCATCAAATCTAAATTAGGCTTCATCTGAAAATTTCAGATAATAGCTCCTAGTTCCTTGGCCTTTCATGAAGTGAACAGTAAAAGCTCTATCATGGGTAGGAAAGGAGCTTCAGGCTGCTGTGCTGATTTCGGACACCCTTTAACTCCGACATCATTACGTGACAGAAACACACAAGGGTGATTCTAGTCAAATCTGGGCCTACAGCCTTCTGAAAAAGAAGTACAAAGTGCACACTATCTTCTCTCTGGACATTTTTTGTTAATTTTGTGAAGTGGGCTTTGCTTATAAATCATGTCACACAAAGAATTGTGGGATTCGTTATAGCTACTTAGCACCGGTAAGGGACATTGCGAGGTTCCTATGCTAAAGGAGCCATGATAGTAAGCATGGCTCCTTTTCCTACCTCCTACCTTACCGACTGCACTATTCAGACAGCACTTATCATGGCTGCCACACTTCCACTTTGGCTAAAGTGCTTACCAATTAGACCTTTTCAGATCCAGCCTGATTCGTGGACCTCAAAACATGTCAGCTCTCTTTGCCTTATTCTCTGTTCTTGGTGTATTTCTGTTGGCCGCACAACAGCGCCACACACAGGCCTGGCATAGTTAATTTTACATTATTGAGTCTTTTTCCATGTTTTAGTGTAGTTAAAGAGATTTAAAAATATATATTCTGTTTAGGAGGTATTATACCAAAATGACAATCACAAAGATCGCTTTCAAAAGCCTAAGTATTACACTAGAAAAAAAACTTCCTGTATATTCAGTTCTATGTGTGATCTACAATAGCTTGCCATGAAACATTTGGTTAAGGAGGCCGGTAACTTTAAAAGAGATTGAAGTTTGGGGAAGCTACACACATAACTGTAAACCTGTTTTATTTATTAATGTTCTAACCTGACAGTATATGTTTCTGTCATGCTTTACTCTGAAGCCCTTTGTAATTGTATCTGTGATCAGTGCTATAAAAAATAAATAATACTCAATAGGATATCAACACTTCAGACCTGATAGATGTGTCAGCACTAACCGAGCCAGCTTGATTCCACTTTTTTATTTTACTATTGTATTTATTAATTTAATAATGACATATTAGCTGTCCTGTTACGCAGTACTGTGCACAAATGTGTTTAATTAGTTTTCCCTGGCTTTGATTATATTGGACAAAATGCCTTCCTCCCACAAGTTTGCACAATAAAACTGAACTCGAACTGTAAACTTCTCATTTGCACACTGAAGGCCATTGTACTAACCATCAAATTTAAAAGCTTATGCCTCGTTTTGCACCCCCACGGAGTGTGACGCAGCCAAAAGAGGGACAATATGGCGAGCAGGAGATAGAGGGAGATCAACATGAAAACAAGACTGTGTCTCTTCATACTATCTCTCTGTCCCCGTTGCATGTAAGCATCGCCAAAATATCAGCCCAGATGTACATTTGTTTAATAGTGCAAGTTTTTCCTGATGAGGTCAGGCCTCAGTAGATGAATATACTATCAATAAACATCAATTTCCTAATTCTCTAAGAAGTTAAACTGATTGTTAAATGAGTTGCTTCCAGTCATAGGTTCAGATCAACTTTACTAGCTTTAAACACCGACAAACGTTTCTGTGAGTGTAGAGAACAGAGCAAAATTAAATAGATGGAAGTAAGTTGACAGGAAGCAGATAGAGAAATTCTACATGGACAAAAGTTATTAGGATGACTGCTGGATGACATTAAACTAATTACTTTGACTTCCTCTAAAGAAACCTTGACAAATAAAGTTAATTTAGTTCAAGTGGTGAACTGTAAACGTAGATTAAATAAACCTTTAACTTTTTTTTTTTATTTCACAGCAATTGAGTAAAAAAGCACTTTTAGTAGTGCTGGATGGAGCATACATTCCCCTTACACTTTTCACATGTTGAAATAATAAATCTTAATGTATTTAACTGGAACTATATGCCACCAACAATAAGTAGTGCATAATTTTCAAGTGGAAGGAAAACAGTACATGGTTTTCTGTAAAAAATCTGTAAATTGTGGAATACATTTGTAGCTAATCCCTTTTAATCAATACTTTGAACAGCCACCTTTCACAGGAAATACAGCTTCACATCTGCTGGGCTTTGTATCTACCAGCTCACTACAAATATTATCTTGCCCATTCTTCTTTGCAAAAGAGCTAAGGCTCGTTCAGAAAACTAACAGTTTTTATTTTTTTCCACAGAATTGCTATGAATTCAGCTCCATCCGCTTCCCCATCAACTCTGACCAGCTGCCATGTCCCTACAGAGGAAAAGCATCCCCACAGCATGATGCTGCCACCACCACGGGTCTCCTTGTGGAGGCTGTTTTCAGTGGGATTTGCTGTATTATTTTCAATCTGATTTAAGTCATAAATCCCAGTTAAGTATATTTAACTTCTCAGTTGTAATGTGAAAAAATAGAGAAAGGTTCAAAGGTTTTTCACTGGAATGAATTAAGTGAAGTGAAAGGTTACTTGCTTTCTCGCTGTCTTAAAGCCCAATAACAGCAGACAGAACCCTTCTTTCTTCTATAGACCTGACTTTTATTCTCTTGAATACATGTCCGTTTTTAATCTTTGCTTCCTGATTGAATTTTGCTGGTGACTGACTTTATTTCCTGTGTTTGTGTCTTGAATTCTCCGCCTATCCCTCAGTGGGCCTCCCTCCACATTTGGGTCATACCACCTCGGATTTAAGTCAAATTCTACAGCACTTCAAGCATTCAACGACATTCCCCCCAAAAAACATTTAGAAGTTGGTTAGAACTGGAAGTCAGAGTTTTTTTTGTTTTCTGTTTCATAAAACCCATAGATGACATGGATCAATAGCGTTAGCGCTAATGCTTTCTCGAGTGTGTCGTCACTGGACCACACACAGACCTCACACAAACCCACAGCAATCAGAGTGCAGCCTTCGCAATCTGACAGAGAGCACCACTTGGGAAATGAGGCGGTGTGTGTGTGTCGGAGTGTGTGCCGTGCACATGTGTGTAAAGGGTGGGGTGGGGACCCCCTGAGCCCTTGGGATGGTGTGTCACATAAGCTCCATCACAAGGCTGCTTTATTGAGCCTGGCATGGGTCAGACCCCTACTGTCATCTTCAAATATGCCGGCCACCTGCTCACACACGCGTACAGAGACACACACACTCGAGCATGCACTCACATACATGCTCGCACATCCGCTGCGCGACACGTTCATGCATACACAAATGCGGTACACATGGCTCGGTGAGAATTCATCTGGTGTTTTCTGGTAAGTGCAACAAAAACACCAAATCTGGATGTGTCACGTTCATCTCCCAAGACCCCTGAGCAGAGGGGCTAATTTCAAACAGCCTCTCCACGCACCAGCTTTTGTCCTTTATTTCCCACCAACTTACTTCTTATTCTTTGAGAATTTTTTTTTTCCTGTTTAATGCTCTAACTTTAGAGTGAAAACACTTTTTATGCACACACATTCTTTTGCTAATGGCTATTTATTTAAAAAAGGAAAAAAAAAAACTGACTGAAAATCCGAGATATGTGGCCCAGTCCTTGTATCACAGATAGAAATTAGCTTTGCAAAAAGATGTGAAGCATTGCCACAATCATTCCTAAACAGATAAGCAAATCAGGGGCGTTCTCTTCTGTTTTTTTTTTTTTGTTGTTTTTTTAACTAATAACGCCTATTTTTCTTTTCCTTAATTTTCTCAGTGCAGTGTAGTGCTTCTCTGTACATGTACCTTCTGCTTCTATACAACTGTCACACACTGAGCTCTTCATTACCAGCTAAATGAGCGAATGTTTGTTAAAAAAAAAAAAGAAAAAAAAAAAGAGAAAATCTAGCACGGACAGGCTTCTTTTTCCTCAAAAAGCACAAGAATAGTTGTTTGCACGAGTGCATGAATCAGTGTGTGCATGTGGCTGTTTTATGTAACACTGCTTGTGTGTGCCCGTGTGTGTGTGTGTGTGTGTGTGTGTGTGTGTGTGTGTGTGTGTGTTCCCTGATGGAGATAAGTCTGAGTGGTTAGGAGGGAACAGATGTCAGCTGGTGTCGGCTGCCAGGAAGATTGAACAAAGCCAATCACGTTTTCTTCCTGTCCAAAACGCATGGCAGAGGGAGACCTGCATCTAACAACAATTTGTGGCATTAACTCCGAGCACGACACCCCGCCTGCAAACTCTCACCGCTCTGTCTCTATCTCTCACACACATCCAGACGCACGCACGCCCACTCCCGCGCGCACACACTCCGCTGCCGTCCTGTTTAGAGTAAATATGGTAAACAACTGCTGGAGATATGAAAGGTAGCAGGGGGAGCAAACAAAATGGCGTCTGTAACATGATCCTCTCTCATTGCTACAGTAGCTTAATCATTCATGGGGCTGTACAGTGAAAGGAGAAGTTACCAGTACTTATGCGTAGTTCTTGTTTTTTTTTTTTAGTGACAAATAATTTATCAATTCAGCTGCGTGATACCGTAAAGTATATTTTTAAGGCTTGTTGAAGAAAATACTTTCTCATCCTCACAGAGCCACTGCAGAAAATTAGAAATGTTCATTCAGTTTCCCTCTGTCTCTTTTTCAATTGTTGCCACTTGTTCTTTCTCCGTTGAGAACGATCGCATTAACACTACGTCCTTTTCACGCACTAAGAGAAGAAAAAAAAAGTGTAGAAGCCGAACTGGGAGGGAAGCACAGAGATTTTAATTCTTTTGGAAGAGGAGAGTGAGTCATGGAGAAACTCAGCCTGCATTGTTAACAATGGGGAGCACTGTATGAGGGATGAGCATCTCCTTGTGTTTGCAGGAGTAGAAGATGTAAGAATACCCACTCTTGGTCGGGCACGTGCAGCATCCATTTTTTTTTCCTTATTTGAAAGTATAATCAGATGTGTAAGAACTAACCTTTCTCTCAAGGCAGAATACAGTCACAGAAATATCAAAAAGTCAAGCAGAGATTTCTCTGTTGGGCTGCGGAATCAGGGACCAAGACATTGTTTGAGAGGAATAAGACGGTTACCAAAAAATGACTTGTCCAGTGGTGGCTCTTACATACAGTAGATGAGAAAATGGCCAAGCCTCTCCTTATCCTTATCTTGAACCATAGATAATCAAAGGTAGTCCAGAGTCCCAAAAAAAAACAGGACCTATTTTTTTAATTTCAAGAAATATACAGCTAAGATGCCAGATACAATGTTATCAACACCCAGGGGTGTACAACCATATTTTTTTGGTCAGTTTTTGGACAATGTAAAACAGTAATTGAGGACTGTTGCTTCCTTAACTGGACATTCAAGGAAGCAACAAAATGCTTGTTCACGGTGCGAGTGACATTACTCATTTCATTAATTGGGAGCGCTCATGCCCCCATGATGGAATGGCGCCCTGGGTGGCGAGTCAAACTGCCTCGACCAATGGGAAAGTTGAAATTTCACACTTTTTCACGGATGTTCAAACCTTTGAATGTATGGTTCACTTTTGGTCAGTTGGTTTACTTTGAGCGGTTAGCAAATGACAAAAATGTTACAGCCATTACAGCCATTCAAACCTTTAATCCCAATAATGTTTAGATTTGACAAGTTTGTAAATAGAAGTTTAGGATTATCTAAAGAAAAGGCAGTGCATGTCATTGGTAACTGTTCATAACAATATTCTTCCAATCTAAACATGTACTGTTAAATAGAACCTGTTAATCAGAATCAGCTTTATTGCCAAAGATTGTTGACTTCAGTTTCAAGCATCCTCAGAGCACATGTACAAAACCAGTCAGAGTAGTTAGTTGTAGTTATTTGTTATAAAACTAATAGCTGACAAATAAATAACATTTATTATGGTTCAAGTGAAAAACATTCATTGAATTTTACACTACCTTACCTTTTCATTAGCTGGTTACCGCCAGGAAAGCCTAAAATGCTCAATTGTGTGAATCAGTTCACATGATTGGTCATTTTTATAGAGGACGGACCAAAAAAGTTTCTCTGTAAATAGCCGTCAAATAAATATGTGAGAGATGTTTGAAGATTTTTTTTTTGACAGCGTTCTTATGAATGACTAATCCACGTGAGTACAAAATTAAGAAACATTGATTTAATACAGGTAAGGTTTTGACAGCTAAAAAGTGCTCGTCTGGATACCACCTAAAGAATCGGAACTACTCATTTAAGAACGCAACGGCAAATTAGCTACTTTAAGATGACACACACACATCCAAACGTATGCGAATGTGTGTGTGTGTGTGTGTGTGTGTGTTAATCGCCATGAGACCTAGCCTTGACTGACAGATCCTCAAAGGATGTCTGCTACAAATCTGTTGACCTTTGACCTCCTGACTCAGTTGTAAAAACCACTCTCCATTTTCTTTAAGACTTTAACAGCCTGCCAAGTGGTGTGTGTTCATCTGATTGTGCATACACATGTGTTTGTGTGCGTGCGTGTGTGCATGTGTGTGTGTGTGTGTTTGTGTGCGTGCACATATGTCCATCTGTGTGTGTGTCTTTGTGCGTGCACGTGTGTGCATCTGTGTGTGTGTGTGTGTGTGTGTGTGTGTGTGTGCGCGCGCATGTGCATAACCGCTCGTGTGTGCATTTACCTTTGTCTGTTGTGTGTGCAAGCCTTGCTTGTGTGTGAGTGTGCGGTATAACCCAGAGGTTAAAGAGCAATCTGCAGCCAATTAAGCGCTTCACTAGGAGGGCCTTGCTTCCATGAATGAGAGGAATGCTCCATGAGCTTAAGAGGGAGAGACTTGACGGAGTGCTCTGAATGCCGTGTGTGTGGTAGCCGTGTGTCATGGCTCCCATGTTTACAGTGCAGGTTTGCGTGCTGGTAACAATTAAGTGTCAGAGAGCTAATGTACGGGTTTAAAAGTTCACCACATACAAGCTTTCAAACAGAAAGCTTGAAAGCAGGATGCCCTACCAAAAAACCTCACGCCAACTGAGTGAAGCGAGTCTCCTAAAGATCAACTAGTATAGCAGTAAAATAAAAAAAAAGAATCCCACTGTGTTTTCTTCTTCTTCTTTTTTGTTGTTATTCTTTTTGTGGGAGGGGGGGGGGGGGTAACAAAGGGAAGGTGTCAATGATGTTAAAAAAAATTATACAAAGACGAAAGACAGATTATATGAACCTTTCACTTGGGAATTTTGGAACAGCAGCATTTCCGTAAAATGTAAAAGAAAATTATTCAAATTTTTTTAAAAAAAAGTAAATTAGAAGGATTATTATTACCTGCAAGAATGACTTAAAGAACTAACATTTGAGGCCACAAACCTAAGCCAAACACCATGCAGCTTTGATCCTTCTGGCGGTACCGCATCAAGAACTGTTTATGAAAAGCAGAGCAGTAAACTGTGGAAATATTTATTGTGGTCAGACAAATTGGTATTCCAGATTTTTATGGGGGGAAATGAATGCTATGCCCTCTTGAGCAGGAAAGAAGAAAGCTTCAGACTGCAAGGATTAGCTCTGAGTCATGTACAAATTCATTCAGAGATTTTTGATGACCGTTAGAATAACACGTGTTGAGGCTGTTCAAGGGGAAAACTGCTGCCTAGTTTGGTTACCTGGAGACTCTAAATTGCCGTTCGGTGTGATTATGTTTGTGTCGCCTTGGCTGGGCTGGGCTGTCCAGGATGTAACCTGCCTCTCACCTGCTGGCCATCAGGGAAAGGCACCAAACTCCTCTGGGACCATGCAAGGAGTAGTTTGGCACAGAGCATGTCCTCAAGACACTTTTTTCCAGAGACATGTATGTATTTTGTCAAGAAGATAATGTGAAACCACATCCGAGAAAAGGAGTAAAGGTATTGGACTGTTTTGTTATACTCTAGATCTCTGTCCAACAAGGACATATGGCGTCTTCTTTGCAAGAATTTGAGATAAAAGGAATTCCTCAATTCCAGGTCCAGGCCTAGCCACAAATGAGGTCCTGCCCAAATCTGGTTCCTTTGTTAGGATAAAAAAATAAATAATGTTTTCTTGAACAGTCGGTAGGACATTCATACCCATGTTCTCATGTGGCCCAGTCCAGTTTGCACATGTGCTAAGTCAAGTCAGTTTAACTTATATTATCATACATGAATTACGTTAAAAAATAAATAATTCAGTAACTTTTAAAAATAGAGGGCATTTACAGTCCAGGCTAGTTAGGGTCGGAGGCATTAATGTCTTCTGCAAACTGAGCGAAATACAAAGGGGTTGAAAGGGACCTGAATGTGGCATCTCAGCCCAAGGAAGCTGAGAACTGCAACGATAGCAAAACAACACCAAGAACAGCACCATAAAGCAAATTTTGGGAATCCTTGAAAGAAGCAAATTGAAGAAGGAAGCTAAATGTTTCAGTTATGACCGAAGAACTCGTGTTCCCTCAGAAGATTTTACAACCTGTGTGTTTCACTTGTTCAGAAACCTCGGTTGGGTCATGCAAGTGGAGAAGGAGGATGGCAAGAAGGAGGTGACAGGGAGGGTATGGCTGATGTCCATCTTGCTCTCCTTAACCTGCCCCCCACCTGTAACTCCTCTCGCCGGCCCAGGCCATCCATCAGTGTGTGAACAGAAAGGATCAGGGCCCGGAGTAATGAGCCGTAAGCCCCCTTACACGTGTTGATGTGCCACTAAATAAGATCAATTTACCTTGACTACCACTACACTGCACAGCAGCAGTGACTGAAGGAGAACGTGCCCTCCTCTGATACGAACACACACACACACACACACACATGCATGCGCAAACGCACACACACACACACACACACACACACACACACACCTTGGGGTAAGGCTCAGACTCACTTCTTGTCACACAAACCTGCCTTTCTTGTGTGTGAGACTCCATCTCTGGGTTATCTGTCTGTCCGTGCGTATCTTACAGAAAGAAGATCTGTGTGTGTGTGTTTGTGTGTGTGTGTGCGTGCGTGCGTGCAAGAATGTGTAGCAGTGATTGGGAGCGAGTGTGCCTGTGGGCAGGGAGGACAGCACGGTGATCTGGTTACTCAAGACAGACAGAAGCAATCGTTCTCCAGTTACAGAGTTTTCTCTGAGACTTGAGGGCATCACTGTCAAGTGTTGAGGCCATCAGGGAAGTCTCACTTTAGACGATTACACCCAATCTTGTGTGTGTGTGTGTGTGTGTGTGTGTGTGTGTGTGTGTGTGTGTGTGTGTGTGTGTGTGTGTGTGTGTGTGTGTGTCAGCAGAGAGAGTCCACTCTGTGACCTCCACTGCTCCTGTGTATGTGTTTTTGTTTGCAAAACTGTGTAGAGAAGTTGTTGCAGCTGCTCTTCGGTTTGAAGCCAACAGCAACAGAAACTCAAAACCGGAACACGGCAGTCCAGGGGAAGTCAGATCAGTAGCTGCAAAGCAATATGTCAAACCATCTTTCCACTTTAAGCTACCGATGCATCAAATGCCCTGTTTCCCATTGATCCACTCTGAACAGTAATCACCAGGTCAATTGTTTAAAAAAAAATCAGATCTTATTCCTGTTAATGTTAAAGCTGTAGTTGGTAATCCTAGGTGATACTGGGTGTGATGGTCCTTCCATTCTGACAGTAGTCAGAACATTATGTATTCAGAACAAGGTCAAACATTAGATCTGTGTGAAAGCTGCAGGCCTATAAAAACCAGAACCGATTATTATCTATAGGTTGTTCCACTTGCCGATCATTCTGACGCTCTCACGTAACATGTGTGCTCGTTCCTCGTTACTTTCTGTTTGCTGGCTGCGCATGCACACTTCTAGGGTTTATGTATCCAGTTAGCTTAGTGGTTAGCTTAATGGTTAGCTTCGGTGTTAGCCGTTCATTGTAGCTCCGCTGCTCTCACCGTATACTTTTAACATAGCTGGGGGGCGCAAGAAGCAAACCACTTTCATGTTTATGAGAAGAAGAGGAAGGCCTCAGTAAAAAGAAATAAGACCAGAGTGGATTTGGGAGAAAGGGACTTTGGCATTTCTTACTTGCATTTCCGGAAAAATCACTGACTCTACCTTTAAATGCACCAAAAGTGAGTACTCCCACCACTTTACATCTATACATGCTTCAACAAACTTTATCTCTATGCACATTTTCAATATAAACAAAAATAAATAAATAGTCAACACTAAATAATCTTCAGATTCCTTTTACTTTACTTTCTGTTAGATTGAAGACTATTACAACTAACATGGAACCTGCAAACATTAACTCTTTAATGTTAAGGTTAAGCCCAATCTTGAAAGAAAAAAAAGGAAACCTGGATTTGATCAGAAAGGCCAAATTGGTGAATCCTTGATTTAAAAACCAATGTTCACGGGACAAACAACAGTCCAGATCACACAGAGTCACATTAGGCCTGTTCTCTACAGTCAGACCTGAATGCATGTGAAAAGTGTCTATATTGGGGGAAAGGGACATGAGGCATCATGAGACAAAGGGGCACACTAATGAGGGACAAGAGAAGCATGAAGGAAAATGTGCAAATGATACAACGAAGTAAAAAATAAAAAAAGTGACACAAAGGGAAAGCCACAGGAAGGAAAGAAAAACGTCCAGAAAAGGGGACAGATTAGTGAACGCTGAACGAGGCTTTAGAAACGCTGTCGGGGTGAAAGAGAATGCCACTAATAATGAGATGTCTATTTTACCCACCAGCTCTCCGTCTCTCTCGCTGCTATGCCTGTTTTCCTCTGGCCCCCATTATCAGTGCACTTGAACCCGGGGATAACAATGAGTTCACAGAGATTGAGAAGTGCCGAGGCCTTAATTGTATGTATTTAGTCACGCAAACAGAGGCAATGGCCTGAGAACGCCTAGTTAGCCAATGACATCATTTAGCCACACAGCCACTTTAACTCAATGGGGCTGCTGTGGCGTACAGCTCTCTGTCACTTTATGCTATCCCTGCTTGTCATTGCTCTGTGTCTCTTTATCTGCCTTGCACTGGGGAAACGTGAAATGCCAGCGTTTGAACCATAAGCGGGTGTTTTTCCTGCCTCTACGTTCTCTGTTTCTGGGTATCTCACCCTGACGGAAACTGAGGAGTACTCTGTTTCAAAGATGATTTGTTTTAATAGCAGAAAGGCAGCTTAAAATATATAAATCTCAGAATTAAGCAATAATTGAATCACATTCTGTTAGAAAACGAAGACAATTAGTAGATGACAACTAAATTGCACTTTTATGGGAATGCAACAGGCACATCTGCAGAACTCCCTGTTTAAATGGTTCTGAAAGGATTAATTAATTAATGTTCTGTCGATCAACCACATTACCTAATAGTTCCAAAGGTATTTCAATGAGAGCAGGCCGTCTTTGGGGTATTTAATACCTTTTATGGACGTGCTTTCCCCTTTTAAAGCAGCACCTGCAAATGAGGACAGACTGCAAATGACCTCTGGCTCTGTGCTCGCGTGTTTGGACGGCAGCATGAGGGTGCCCGTGTATTTGTGTGTGTGTGTGCGCGCGCACACGCGTGCGTATGTGTGTGTGTATATCTATTTGTTTGCATGCATACTTTTGTCAATCAATAGTGGCTCCTGGCAGTCACAAAGAGAAAGATGGCACTGAGATGTTAGTGTGCCTGACTTGCTAGGCACAAAGAAGGTGTGTGTGTGTGTGTGTGTGTGTGTGTGTGTGTGTGTGTGTGTGTGTGTGTGTGTGTGTGTGCGCGCGCAGAATGGAGGGGCGCTTCTCAAGCAGGGATGTCAGCACTTGAAAAATCAATCACCATCTGGGCTTGTTTTGTCCAAAGGACAGAAGGAGGGGAGGAAAGCTCAAAAACGAGCCACACATGTACCTCTCGCATCTTTCATTTCACGCTAAGACAACAGAGGGTAAAACTGCACATCGGCTCCACGTCCCCTCATGTCTCCCGCCCTTCTGTTTTAAGTGAACACTTAACTCCTCGCCTGGATCGTGCTGCTATCAAAGCAAGGGCAATTTTCTCCTCTTCTCCCCCCGCAACTTCTTCCTGACCATTTTCAAATCAGGGGTTGCAGCGGTTGCATCAAAAGGCAAGGATATAATTGAGGGGCGAAGGGTCGAGCGCCGAGGGGTGTTTTTTTCGGTGGAAAGCGCCGGCCACACTGGGGCCTATCTGAGCCATTAGGGCAGTGCTATGTGAACACACCGAAACAAGGCTGGTGTGCAAGGTCACCCAAAGCAAACAAGGATAAGAGGAAAGAAAAGCAAAGATTCATCTGCTTGAGTTAGCACCTCAGGTCAGTGGGTTTAGCTCCTTTTCACCAAAGAACACCCTCATTTATAGGTGCTGCTCTGAAAAGCTTTTGAAACCTGCCTTATGTCCGCTTTTATACGAGAAAAGTCAATGTTTTACACAAAGACATTTTTTTTAATACACACAACCACACCCGCGCGCGCACACCACCCAAAAATTGAAAGCATGTGTGTGCAACTGTGCATGAGCGGGACGCAATTCTGCTGCGGCGCTGCCTCTTTTCAGTTGCACAGCTGTGTGAGAAATGCCAGTAGCAGAGGCTGCTGATGCAGCGAAAGCATTTAATACTCGACAAACAGTTATCTAAGCCCATGTCCACTAGCTAGACACCACTGTAATGTGACCTACATACTAAATGAATAAGACTTTTTTTTTTTTACTTTTTGGTGTGAGAGTCGGGGCGTGGTGAGAGTGCACAGTGGGGGTTTGGGAGTGAATGTGAACAAGAACACATTCAAATGTCAGTAATAAGATGGCAAAATATTTCTTTTTGCCCCTCACCCTGTGCCTCCGTGGCTTCCAAACTTTTCTCCTTTAGAGCAGCAGAGAAAGTAAAGAAAATGTACCAGAACATGTTGTGGTCTTCAAGGAATCAAACATGTCGTCATTCTCACTTCTTTTCATCTTTCTGAGAGAAAATAAATATGTATGCTGCATTGAACCAGTTTGCTTTAAAATGGTGTTGTGAAGGTCTAAAGATGGAGGAATGCTGTGGTCTCTTTTCATAAACTAAATACTATGAAAGTTTATTTTACATTCGCTGACAAAAAAACATTGAGCATGCTAAAGAAAAGCTCTGGTTTGGACGTGTCTTGGCAAAGATGCAGACCAGTGATTTTGGTTGGATTTGGAAGCAGCAGGAATTGCTAGAATGGGCAGTAGAGAACACAAGTGGGGCATCATGAGATGTTCAGAACTTCAAACGGTCAGTGAAGTTCAGGAGGCACGGAGGATGGCTACCTTTAGATCAGCCATCTAAACATCTTCTACCTGCACCCAATGGCAGGGAAAGTTGATCCACACCTAAAAGTGGACACGGACCTGAGTTCTGGAACCAGTTGATGTGGTAAAATCGTGCAAGGCAAAACAGCAGCGTCACAATGCAAGAAGCAAGAAGCGCTTAGCGACATGATGAAGTGCACTGACACAGCAGATCACTGAACTTTAGCTGTGGGCTGTTTTATGAGAAGCAATGCTTCTCCAGTCCAGATGTTGGCTGTTTAATTGAAAACAAAAGGTGTATATTTTTTGGACATCTTATGGAGGTCATGACATGTGCTGCCCTTTATAGCTCACTGGTCTTGCACTCCCAATGAACCCTAAAGAGGAAAAGGGGGGTGGGGATTTCATTGATGTTGGACAAGACTTGTAAAACGATTTATGGTAAAACTGACCAGTCAGAGAGTTTTGGTTTTTTTTACACTAGAACTCATTCAACCATTCAAACGTGCAGATCACTGGGTATCTCTGGCTTTCGTGTCATCCCCAGGGATTGCTCAGCCACAGGTCAGTGTTCAGTTTGACACCAGAGTAAAAGAAAATGCGTGTACACACTGATTCCATGCCTGAGCAACATCTGTACTCCTGATAACTGCACAGTTCAACCACAAGGCCTCATTCATACCCATAATGCCACTCTTGAAGGACACAGTAAAGTGCTGGTACTGCCAATCAATGCATGTATGAAGGAACAAAATCCGACCACTCCTTCAGATTGCCTAACTCGGCCCATTTCTAGAGCTCTTTCTGAACAAATGCCACACACTAGCGAGGATAAGGCTACTAATAGAAGACAAAGGTCCATTTTTTTTCGACCAGCGATGTCTCTATGTTGTGTGCTTCATCAATTAAGGCTTTGTCAGAGCATGAATGTTCTCATTATTTTGGTGACCAAAGTGCAAACTGGATTTGGGATCCACTTTGAAAGCATGTGGCAGGTTTGGTCCCCAGTCTTAAAAACTGATAGATGGATAAAAAGCGAAAGCAACCAAACTCGCAGATACACACAACAGTCAATCCTCCTGGCCAACGTCAAGTGAGCAGGTGTCCTTAGTAATGCACCATTGCTCACTTGGATCTCTGTGTCTCAGGAAAGAGGATGAAAACAGGAGGAGGGGGAGAAGAAGAAATAAATAAAGGACAATTAGAGGAAAAGGATGAAGCGCGTCTCTAAACATTTTCTCTGTCTAGCAGTAGCATACTTTTTCTCTTGATTTGTTTATGTCTCTCTTCTTGCTGACAGTATGGGGACAAACATGAGGCCGTGTTACCAAAGCAGGGGCGACCCAAGTAATGTGCCTCTGCCTGAATTCAGCATGGCCGTGGCAATGCAACAGCAGAGCTCATTTGAATGTACCTAATTTCTCAGCACAAGGATGCTGGAGCAAAACTCTAACACTCATTATTTTTGGGGATGATCAAAAATAGAGATTACGCCAGGAAGACAGGCCGCGAGCCCAGCTGAGGAGAAACTAAGAAGGAAAAGATGTACTTAGTGAAGACCATGCCTTCATCCCCTGCTGAGCAACAGCTACATGGTACATAAATAACCATTATGAATCAGACTGTTTGGTCTCACCCGCCATTTCTCAAACAAGATCCAGTTTCCATTTTGCCACGGTGGTGGCAAGGCTTTAAGGAAATATTTTTAAAATGCAGAAAAAGAAAAGTTTAACGTAATATATCAAAACGCGTTAACTTGTTCATATTTTTTAAAAAAGTCATTGAATGGTTTGTGTTTGTAGGGATAGATTGGATTTTGTTAAAGAGGGATCTTGCTACCAACAGATCTAAATGATTTTGTGTCTTCACTTTGTAGAAATACAGATTACTTTGTTTTTTGTTTTGTTTTTCTCAGAAGCTGAAACAGACTATAAAACAGACGTGGAACAGTAGTTCAGACACATCTTTCTAAATCCACCGTCACATTTGCATTAAATGGTTAATTACATTGTAGATTATGGTTATTTACAACAAAGACAGAACTGCAAGTGCAGCCTAACATGCTAGTTTGTGATAAACAAAATTACAAAATTCAAAGAGGTAGAATGTATATATTGCATAGATCCAATGCATGCATAGTGATCTATATCAACTGCTTGTTTGTTCATCTTGATGCTTGTGGTGCACAGCTCTTGAAATCTAGTTTTTCATGATTTTACTACAGAATAGACATATCCTATGCTGTGGCAATGTCATGCTGTATAACACCATAGAGAAGAATGCTGGAGATATTTGTCCCACAAACAGACATTGACACAGTCTATTACAAGTGAAAGCACAAAGATCATTGCTAAAGAGGCTGCTTTTTACAGAGGACTGCATAGAGGGATATTAGTGGAAGGTTTAGTGAAAGTGTGGTAGAAAAAATATGCACAAATAAGAACTTGAGAGGACTGTAAAAGCAAAGTTAATGTAACGGGACAATATGTCACTAATTTGGCTTTTAATTAGTAAAAATCAAGTATTGCTTTTATAAATATGTATTTATAAAAAATGAAAGGGTTCTCATAACTTTTAATTAGTAGTTTATAAATACATGTGTTGGTGCACCTGCTTGGAGGCACCATGTTGTGTTGCCATTTCTGATTTCAGTAGTCGAAAGGGGCCAAACTTAGCCATAGGCGTTTTACATATCTGTCTCCTATATGAAGAAGTGCTGTTGTGGAGGAGGAGTAGAAAACAAGCAAAGACAGCCGTAGATCATTGTATTTGCCATTTTCTGTTGAAATGGAGAACCATCTATACTCTTTGCCCAGTGAGAGGACAAAGCAACCAAGAAAAGAAAAAGTAGTAATAACCAGGAGAATATGTTAGTCTATATCAGCACAGCTATTATTACCAAGTGGAGATAATTTATGAGGGATCAGGGATTTAAAACAGATGTGGAGGTTGCAGGTTTGCTTGTAATTCATTTTGCGCGCCACTATAAGGTGCACCAGTGTGAAAATCTTACACACTGGGGCTTTAAACAAGTCATAACCTGGTATTTTACAAACACTATCCTTAAATATCTTTAAATTCATGTTTAGTCATTTATAGGAGAAAGTATTTTGGAACAGAGCCCATTCTGACCCTTTTTCATACCCCTTTTATTTCTCGCGAGGGTACGCACGAAATTTGACTTGCGTGTGCACGCGTTCATTTGCCATAGGTTGTTTCCCATCGTTTCCCAGTGTCACCTCTGCCGTGAGTGCCTGCGTCTCTCGCTCATCCGCAAAGACACTGGCCGTAATAAAAGTTCTGCGCTTGCCATCAGATCAAAGCAAAAACGGCAATAAAAAGTTACACAAGGAGCAACACGAGTGCACCGCATATGAGTCCCTGTTGGAATTGCTCCTTTCTCCAAATGCAAGCTCGATGCCATCTTCGCCGGGTATTGTCCCAAGTTAACGAAACACTCGGGTGCAAAATGTGCCACACATACAGAAAGTAGCTGGGAGAGTCGGTTGCCGAGAGGCAGGCGTGGCTTACGTTGCTTCCTTCCACAGTGACGTAAATCTAGGAGCAGCACCAAAATCCTGCTCGGTAGGAGGCACACTCTTGTGGTTTTTTATGGTTTGTACAAAGACCCCACATAAATAAAACAAGTCACTTTCACACTCCTGATTTTCTGGTATGTTTTAACTGACGCCCAACACCAACACACAAGTTTTGATATGAAAAAGTCTGAATTTCAAGGAATGAATCCTTTAAGAGTTTGGGTGAGATTCACAAGGAGTTCACAGCTGGAGACAGAACATTAAGAACCACCAAAGGATAGACACAGCCATATCCAGGACATTGTATACAACTATTACATTCCTTGAGTTAAGCCGCTTTTGAACCACAGATGTCAGAAAACTCTTCCTTAGGAATAAGGAGACAAAAGGACTGAGCATTTGCTCAGCAATCCAAAGCTTTCAGATGTTAGCTAATGTTGCACTTCATTTTGAAATTGAGATCCTAAAGTCTGTAGAAAGAGCTTGAAGTGTGCTTGGAGTCCAGTTTGAACTTTCCATAGTCAGTGATAGTACGGGGAGCCGTGTCATTAGCTGGTGTTGGTCCACTGTGTTTAATCCAAGTCAGCATCTATGAGGATATTTTCAAGCACTCTATGCTTCCATTTCAAGTCAATTCAGCTCACTTTCTGTATATAACCATTTCACAAGTAGTATTAAGGCAAAGAAAGCTAATTCAGTCAAATCATGGAGCTGGACATAATTCCTTTGGCAGACGCACAGCAACAACCAATACAGCAAAGCCATTCATTTTGACAAAGTGGAAACATTTTAACAAACAAATCAGTAAATATTTTGTTGAATTTGGTAGTTTTCTTTTTTATATGTACTGATATATCAACGATGTAAAGGGAGGATCACTAAGTTTTACAGCTGTAGTATGTAAAAACTCATGTTAAGATGCGATTTCATCGGTTTTTGTCTGTTTAGGTCTAAAGGATTACCCAAACCAAACTTTATCCCCTCAGAAATCTGCCCTGAAACCACTCGTTTTAAACCTTGTATCAAAAATCAGGCCCGTATTCAGGAAATCTCCTTTGTAAAACTTAAATACATCCCAATGTGCCCAACGACAAAAGCCTCTACCCTTCCTCCTCATTCTCTGTCACATGTAAGTTTAGGATTGTTCAATAGGCCGGCGGGTGGGTTTTCCATTCTTTTCCCTTCCCCCTTTATTTGGCTCCTTCTTTTAGAGCATTAGGGTGAGCAGCCATTGAACTACAACCGCTGGTATAAAAATGGATCAGGATTAAAATGACCCCACACAACAAAATTAAAAGTTCCTCCAATGTATCTTTTCTTTAAGACATTCCCGGCTTCCTTGGGAACACGATTGTTTCTTGACAAAGTGGTCTCAGCTCAACAATGAGCACCTTTCAGACGCACACAGAGACTGCCTTTAGAACCGCAGAGAGACGGATTTCACATATCAATCAAAAGAGAGACCGTGGGGAGGTCGGGGGGCTCGTTGGGTCTGAGTGGTTTTGGGGAAACGGCAAGCACATTTAAGAAGGAGATATGCATTTCACACCAGGGATAATAAGAATAGTCTTTATTTATATGGGAGGTGAGCTGTCATTCTTTAGCCTCATCACCAACTAAAAATACTGCAGTGGATACCTAGACTGTAAACCAGTGGAAGGAAAGTGGTTTGTAAAAAGGCCAAAATCGTTGCATGTGAGGTCCTGTTTGTGCAGTTGTGTATTTATGTGTGTTTGTCCCTGTGTTTGTGTTGGGGTGTGGGGTGCAAATGGTCACAGCCACCCACTGGGCCAGCTGTGTGCATAATTGCTGCTAATCTCGTTGAAAATTAATAAAGTGTCGGAGCAGGTAATTCGCAGCTGTATTTAAACCACCTCAACCCGGAAAAAAATAGGTCCAAAAAAACAAGCTAAAAATAGTGGGATGCACACAGTCAGGATCTATGTGTTGCACTCTCACATTTGTTCAAGAAAAGCAGAATTGGGTTGAATATTTGCAGTAAGTCAATACAAGTCACTGGTTGGAGTGGTAACGCACACTGTGCATGACTACAGAAGGCAGTTCTGACAAAGATGTCCAAAATGTGTTAAAAGCTGTGTTTGATTTATTAATCAGAAACAATAAGATGTAGTGGGCTGGTAATCATTCATAAAACATGTTGATATTTGGTATAGCATCATAATAGTAACTACTAGGACATTCTCAGGATATATGTCAAATGGCTTTCTATCAGCATAAAACAAAACAGACTTTATTTGAGAGATATTAATAATAATAATAATAATTTTAAAACCTGGTTAAGACCAGGTCACTTGTTAATTAAAACTGGACATACAACAAAGACTGTACTTTTCTTCTTAACATGACTGTACACACTTTAAACACAAGGTAAAAACCCCAAAGAGGGGAAACGGGTTTAATATTTATGGAGCTTGGTATTTATTAAATGAGTGGAACTACGTGGATTACGTCAGTTTGTAACATTACCGGAAATCCATATTTACTTGAAATGAATGATGTATCACAGAAAGATTCAGAAAACATTTTTGAAAAATCTACTTGAAATAAAGTGTGGAAGCATTTCCTATAATTACTTCTGTTTGATGGATTGTCCGTGTAAAAGGACACATCGGCACAAGCGGGGTTGCCCCACGCGTCTTCAGCGCCTGGTGAATTACATCATTTCTCTGAGCTCAGACCTTTAGTCTGAAATTAAAGTAGATCTCAGTATGACTGAGAAAAAAAAGTATTTGTATTCATGTCGCGTGTGAGCTATTTTTAAATAGGGGTGCTGTGAAAGTGTGGAATTGGGGACAAGGCAGCCTTGCACCGGGCCGTGACACAGACTTATGTTAAACCTAATTAGATCATGATAATAGCTTTAGGGCCCCAGTGATCAATGCTAGAGGTCTGTGGAGATGAACTTTCCTTAAGTTTCAAACCATGCGTCGGTTGTGTCTGCACACACACACACACACACACACACACACACACACACACACAAACAGCGACACAGAAACTGGTAGGTTTCCACATTTCAAATATTTCTTGAGAATATTATATTGCCCTAACCTAACGACTAGTTCACCCAGTTGCATTTAATAATGTTTTGGACTTTTTACCTTAAAAGGGGAGTATGGTACCTGCAACGGGAGAAGTTAACAGATTTTAGTCAAGGCAATTTGAGTATTATAATAAACAAACCAAAGTTAGTGAGAAAAAACTAGTCTTCAATAACAGTTGTTTCATATTGTTGTAGCTGACTGACCGTGGCTACTCGGTGTAGCGTAGCCATGCAATAGGAAACTTTATTTCTTTAAAGTTTGTCTTTCATGACATTAAAAAAAACGTCAAAGGAAGCACTGGATATAAATCCAGAACCACTAAGGGTCTACTTTAGAACTCCTTGCAGATGGAAATCCATGAATTCTCCCAGCCTCTCCCATTGTGGAGTGCACCCCTAATGTGTCCAATTCACAAAAAGACACCCGCTGATTGCGAGCTGCATTTCCATCAGCAAACGTTATAGAGGAGTCTAGTTTACAGCTTACAGACTCTTCAGATCACTTTCACTGAAGTCTAAGAGGATTTTTTATGCTTCCATTACTAACTAATGTAATTTGGGTAATGTAATAATTTAACATGTCTGGGTCTGCTTACATGCCAGGGAGCTAGCTTGTATTGCGTGTGATTAGTCTTGATATCGGATGCCATGGGATTCCCTGTACATACAGTACTGGCTAAAGTTTTTTTTTTTTCCACTTGCTGAATCGGAAGTTGTCCAAGAACTTCTCCCTTCCCAGCAAAGGGAGGGTCGCTTTCAGGAGTCAGAACTGTAAGATTAAGGATGCTGGCTGATCAACTAATGGTAGTTGACGCTTGTATTGTGTTTGCATTTTACACACTGTAATTACCTTTAGACAAGCTCTAGTTTAGAACCAACATTCTTGAACTGCTGAAAACTCATCCACCCATTTAATTTCACAACTGTCAACTGCTAAGGCTGGTATGCCTTTACTGAAGCCTACTATAATCATACATGGCTAAGAAGCAACTTTTAAATTATCTTTGAATGGCTAAAGAAGAGGGTAATGTCTGGAGTTTTTGAGAAAATGACACGATGTCGGCTTGTCTTCCTCAGTCTGCACCACTACACAAAATGTTGGTTACTGATATAGTGGTGTTTTTTTCACTATTTATTTAATTATTGTTTAGTGTAAAGGGAATTTCTGAAATACTTCTAACAATAACAGATAACTATGCTGCTTTAAAACAAATACTAAATTTGAAATTGCCATTTTTGCCTAATAATGGCAAAACTTATTAGGCTCAGAGTGACAAAAGGTTAGTGGAATGGATTATTTATTTATTCTGCAGTAGATGGCAATGATTGTACCTTCATTCTGTAAAAGATCCCCTAGCCTAAGACTAACTCCCAAGTATTTTTATCATCTTTCTAATAATTTAATTGAAAAGCGTTGTGGCAGGTTGTGTGTTTTCTTTTTCAATCTTGAAATACAGATACATTTGGATGGCTGTTCACAGAGAAGTGTGTGGTTATTTAAAGACTCAAGTCGGTCCGTTGCTCAGAATAATGAACTGTGCTTTGCAAAGTGAAGCATGTTAAGCCAATCTGTAACTGTCACAAAAGTTCATACACTAACATGCCCTCTCCGTGACAAAGGTATGTTGGCAGAATATGCTTACCTCATTGTATGTTCAAATTGGCCAAAAAAAAAGGGAACACATGAAAGAAGCACAAAGTCCTAAAAATGTGGAATCTGGTTGACCAGGGCTATCAATTGTGGACAAACATAGTCTTTCATGTGACTGTCAAACTGCTATATAACAGTGTTCGACTGTAAAATATCTGAGATTGGAGTTGCTATGTTGACCCCACTTGTAAAAGCTAATTATTGCTATGTTTTCAAGACAAAACTGGGAAACCTGCAAGCTCGAGAAGGTCAGCAAAATTGTAAAGTACGAGGGCGGTAGCATCATGTTGTGGAGGTGATTTGCTGCATAGATGATATCTAATTTGTAGAATTAGATATCATCTTGAGGAGAGAAAATTATGGAAATATTGGAAAAACATCTCAAGACATTGGCCATCTAGTTAAAGCTTGGACACAACTTGTCCCTAAACACGACACCTAACTCATTAGAAAGTAGCTTAATAACTACAAAGTGAAGGATTGTGGGTCGCCTTCACACAACCGTGATCTTTGTCCCACAGAAGATTTGCGGGCAGAGGTGGAAAGGCATTTCAGCAAGGTGGCCAACAAAAACCAGTTCTTTTGGAGAATGGGCCTACATTCCAGCAAACCATTGCAACTTGAAGCTTGGCCAATCCAAGGTGAACGGTTTAAAAGACAGTTTTACAAAATACTAAGAAAATGGTTTTCATTTGGGAGAAAATTTGTATTTAATTCAGGGATGTATTTGAAAAGGTCTTGTCAATCTTAGCTAACTTCAAAGAGGAAAGGTTTAGTTTCATTTAATTGTCTTGTTACACAGAGTATGTAAATATCTGTTTTCAACTATATGATATATTGACGGTGGATAAGATACCAACTGCTCATAACCTTTCGACTGAACCCTGCTTAAAAAAGATCTGAACTACTTTTAACCTCGAGGCCTCAGAGGGATGTGAACTGGGCTGAATAATTTGCCACTCAGACAGAGTTCAAAACCAGCAAGCTGGGTTGTTTCAAGCTCTGCTCTGCTTAGCTTGTTGCTCGTCTCCTTGTGGTTCTTTGGCCTAGGGTTAGGGTTAGTGTGCACATGTAGCGTGGCCCTACAGTGTCTACATGCAGCTCCAACCTGCCTCAACGTCATTGATTTGAAATACACGTCTACCTCACGAAAACGGTTAATGACCTGGTTAGTGGGTTTTTCGGCACATTCCAGTATGACATTCCTCACAGTCGACTATCTAGCACCAAGGTGACGACTGGGTTTCCAGAAACCACTTGATTTTTTTAGTTTTTTTTAACATTGTATATTACATGTGGTATACGCTGCAGTCCTTATATAAGAACTGGGCAGAAGATTAATAGAGTTTTTTTTTAAATAGCTAGTTCAGGTTACAAGTGTCTATTTGATGCTACGACAAGCTGTATGGATGGAGGAATAATGTGATTTAAGACACACACAGCCTGGGAAGAACAAAAGGCATCCCTCGGCTTGTTGCTGAACAGCGAGGTGCTAAGCTTTCCGCGGCGACATCTATCTCTCGTCACCACCTTGAGGGCATCTTTTAACCAGAGGAATTTAGCCATTACGTGGCATTAACCTCATTAGAAAACACTCTTTAGCTGCTCCAAGATAAAATTGATTTACTGCTGCCATTTCCACCACTGCTCTCGATCAATGGTTAAACTATCCCTTTTATGGCCCTGTGCACACTCTCTCTGCTCTTTTCTACAGTTTTCTTTAACTGTGCCTTAATCTCATTTCTCCCTCCACTCCCTGTCCTTGTGCCAGGTGTGTAAGTCGCAGAGCAGGGAAGAGCTCGTCTCCATTCGCGAAACGTATTCAGCAGTGGATGAGAACCAGAGAATCAATGGGGGGGACTCCTCCAGCCAATGAGGTACAATGTTGCAGTCTAGGTATTCCTGAAATGTAAGAATTCCAACTCAGTCAGCCAGATTTCTGTTCTTTGTTATATTTTAGCAAAGATTACAGCATTTTTTTTTTATTACATGGTTGTAAGAAAAGTCGAACGTCATGGGAGCTACACATTAGTGGCAACGTTTAGGTGGAACGTGCGCCCGCTTCTTTATGGCATTGCTATGTCACACCGTGGCTGTAACACAGATGATTAAAGACGTATCTGCATATCGTGTACAGCTGGCCCAAGCAGACGTCTGTGTGGCCAAATCCACGCCTAGCCCTGACAGTTTGGCTTTATGTGGACATTTAAGCAAATCATGCAATGCTATACTTCTTTGACAAATCAATATCACTACCATTTCAGCATTTCTTCCTTCCCTCCCTCTTTCGTGAGCATGCTCCTATCTCATCTCTCCCTGTCTGGGAGAATTGATCTGCACAGATGGAATGATATCAGCCAACAGATAAAGTGATACCCCCTGCCCCCCCCCCCCCCTCCCTCCCTCACATGCCCTTCTTTCACCACACTTTTGACACATAAATAAAATATGTGACCTTTTTTGTTTCAATTCGCCGCGGTGTTAGTTCTGAGAAAGGGAACGCGGCACGCGGGACTCTCGCACGGAGTCGTCGGTAGACAAGAGGGAGAGAGGAGTCGGCTGGTTGCCATCGCTCAGAGTTCACAGACACCGTACAAAATCCCCCTGAACTTTCCAACATATGCCTTTCTCACAGCGACGCAGTCAGGCTCTGAGGAATGGCGTAAGAAAAATTAGGAGGGTTCTAAATTATTCATGCATTTCTTTTTTTGTCATTATGTCTAAATTTACAACCGCACACAGCCCCATACCCGGTCGCACGTATTTATCATTACTTTTATCCCCAAACTGTTGAAAAGAGTAATTGACATAGGCAGATGTGAGAAGAACCGTAATTTTAATCAGCCTACTCCCAAACCAACCAAAATAACGTATTAGGCCCGGCTATTAACAGACGGACGCAACATGTTCATCCACACCTTGGCTAGATATTCCCAGGGCAATGTCAAAGCCAATTCCACAGCTCCACAAGAAATAGCTGCTAGGTGAACTAACCTTGCATCCTTGGAGAGTAACAGAGCGTGGAGCCGCACAGGCCTGCAGGGCTTTTCACTTTGCTCTGTCAGACAGGGAATGTCAGGGTTTTAAAGGTTCCAGCTGCCGCACGTCGTTCTCTTTGTACCTTTTTGGGTTTCCATCTCAAACGTAGCTCATGTGTGCATATCGGTATTAGCCACTTCATGCCCGGTGCTCAGCTCGTATGTTGGAAAGGCACTGCTTGTGTATGCTTAAAGACACATGAACTACTACATTGGAGAACTAATGAGATTAAACAGGAATAATCTGTTGATATGCTCATGCAGTCCCTCCGTCTGTATGTCCACTTAAATCTGACCCGTTTGTGTGTGCGTGTGCGTGTGTGTGTGCGTGTGTGTGTGTGTGCGTGTGATGAATATGTAATACGACCATACTAAACCTTACTGTTGCTGTCACCCCGCATACAGACTGCGTCTTAAAGCGAGGAACTGCAACACTAAAACTCTTCCTCGCCAAACATTTTGCTTTCGATTCATTGTCTGTCCTCTTTCCTTCCTGTTTCCCGCACTTAAAAATTTCACCATTCGTGCAGAACAATAATAATAACAAATACTCAAGTTAGCTGAATCCCCCGCCACACACACACACTTTTCTCTCTTCCACTTCCTCCCGTTCTCCTCCCTCAAAGCCCTGAGTCACCTCAGACAGTCACCTCAGACGTTGGGAGGGGGTTGTTCCTCTGACAGCGCGACAGTGTGCTTAGCCCAGTTAAGCCAGCTTCAGCTCCGCTCCTGGTCGCTGCTGCACACAGAGCCCTGCGAGAGAGAGAGAGAGAGAGAGAGAATGAGGGGAGTGCTGAGTTCATTATCATTGTCGCCGTCCACTTTCCCACAACACACTTCTCTCTACAGTATGCAGTACCCCCTCATCTGGAAGGGCTTTCCCTTCCCCTGGAAAGAGGAGGGGAAGGTGAATACAGTGATGCACAGTTTCCTTGACTGCACTATTTTATGCCTCTTGGTTTTATGCATTTTATACATTCTGTTACCTTATTTGATGCATAGCATAACAACAATATGTGATATGAATTAACTCTAAGAGCATGTTTGAATTCTAACTCCTTTAACTACTGGATTATTAATTCAACTTATTGTTTTTTTTTACATTTTAAACAGTTTGTATCCTTCAGCTTACACTTTCAGCGTGTGACTGACTTTTTACCCTCTCCTTAGGCCGACCATTTAAAACTGAAAGGCTTCAAAACTGTTCAATTTATGGATTCCTTTTTTTTAAGGGATTAATAATACATGACAAAACGGAAAATAGAAAACAGATCCAGCTGTAAGTTGTGGTAGTCAAATCAATTTAAAAATCGATCACTTGCTGTTAAGTGCACCCAATAAGCTCCTGTGATGAAAGAAATTCTCTTTATGTCTCCATGCCTTCATTTATTGCTATAAACACACTGTGATGAGTCAAGAAGCATCGTTTTTTTTAACAGTATTCAAGGATTTTAGTTCAACAATTCAGAAATTGTTTGTATACAGGATCAAGGAATAAAGAAAACCCTTCCTCTACCCATTGGTTTTCTTTACGTGCCTTATCCATTTAAGGGACACAAGTGGGCTGAATCAGGCAGGAACAGCCTGGACTGGCCACCATTCTATCACAAAAATGAACAAGATGAACAACCATGCACAGACATAATCTCATTTAACTGCAATGTAAAGTTTACATGGAAACCTGAATATATGTTTTTTGGACTGAACGAGAAAAAAGGAACACCCAGGGAGAACCAACACATGCACAAGGAGAACATCCAAACTCAGCACAGTGTGGAACCAGCCAACATTCAAAAACCACAAACGTTCCTGCAGTGTTTCAACTTTGCTAACTACTACAGGCCTTCAAACAATACAAAAAAACAGAACTATAAATATTAATTAAGAACATTTTACAAGATTTTGTTTTACTAATACCCACACCTTACCATTGTGTACTTATCTTGTGTTTACCTGGTAGAAAACACATTCATGGGGGCCAATAACCATCAGACTTGCCTTTCTACACACCTGTCAGCATACATTATTTTTATCACCTGTTAGACACAGTCGCCCCACCTTATTTCCTGTCTGTTAAAAAAACTCCCCAGACTCTAAGACACCGAATATATTGCAAACAGGTGCCGCAGCAAAATGCTATTTAAATGTTACAGGATCAACATTTGAATAGCATTTACTTCAAATGTCTTAGTTTATTATGCAGACGTTCTGTCTGCACCAATGAACACTTACTCTTCTCGGCAAAGCAAATGCTTTGACTTGCTTCAACTGTTGGGAGTTCAGGCTTTTTTTGGACAAATTAAGCAAATAGATTAAGTAAACTGCCACGGGCCTCTCAAAGAGCATTGAACTCTCCGACTCAGCAGGCAATCTTAAACTATAGGAAAAAGTACAACGCATTAAATACAACACTGTGTGGCAGGTTAGGGGGTGTGAACCTGAAATTAGCCAACACAGAGTATGTTAAGAAGGGTTTATTAAAAAATGGAGAATACTGGCAGATGAGGTAGGAGACCAAACGTTGCAGGCGGAACCAGACTTGCCGAGATGCAGGTTGAGGACAGAAGAACGCATCCCGGCGGCAGAGCACGAATGATGTGACGAGACGATCTGGCAGTGAGCGGGTGAGTGAGGCAGGTACAAGAAGGCTGGGGAAATGATTAGTGGTGGAAGTGGTCTGGGCTGATGATTGGTGACTGGGAAGTGGACTGATGGTTTCTGTGGCTGAGAGGTGACAGAGCTGAATCCCAAAAGGTGCAAAACAAACAAACAAAAACCGGAATCATGACACAGTGAGATCACAGCAAAAGCAGCATACCCTGACATAGTAAAAATGTAAATCTTTGATCCCAATACAAACACACTAACCCAAATAGGGTCCATCACAGGTGACAAAATGCCCTGAGGCCTTGTCCACACATGGATATTTTGCTATAAATATTCATTGCTAATATTTTCAGCTGTGTCTAATTTTCTTCTCCAACATATTTCAATAATGCTGTTTTTGGCACCTACTGGTGTGGGATTGGCATTAGCATTTTTGATTCAAGACCTTTGGCTTTAAATCTGTATGTAAATTCAGATTTCTTCTTCAGGATTTATAAAGAAATAGCAGTTTAGAAAAGGAGTGCTTTTTGCACTTGCATTTTTTTCTATTAATGATACAAAAGGATCTATACAAAAATTTATTTTTACATAGATCTTTGCCTTTTTTAAATTTTAAACAGTAAATAAATCAACTTGTTAATCATACAGTATATTCATGTTAGCATTGTGATCATTTATTAATAGTTTATAAGAAAAAAAATGTCAATACAGTCTGATAACTGAATCTATGAATAGACATTCATTCATGTCAGACGCAGTCTTAATAATTTTTGACTCTGAATCCCTGCGTACTGGTCTGTGGTGGGTTGTCGTAGCCAACATTAGCTTTGGTAGTGTAGACTTGGCCTCCATCCGAAGACCTCTGTTGGGTAAAGACTCTTTACCCAAAGTGGAAGTGTGTCAGCGGTCGCTATGATAAGTGATGTGTGAACGTTGCAGTCAGAAAGGAGGGCGGTAGGAAAAGGAGCCTGGATGCTTCCTCTCACGACTAATTTAGCATAGGAACCTTACGAAGTCCCTTACCAGCACTAAGGAGCTGTTAGGAATCACACAATTCTTTACGTGACACAATGTATAAGCACAGCCCACCACACGGAAATTAACGAAAATAGCTGGAGAGACGAGAGCTTTGTAGTTCATTTTCGGACTGCTGTAGACCCGAATCTCACTCATATCATCCGTATGTGTTTCTGTCCGAAGCACCTCTCATATCCATGATAGTGTTCTTACTGTTGACCCCATGAAAGGTTGAGGAACCGGAGCTAGGAGCTATAATTAGAAGTTTTTGGATTAGCCTTGGTGCCCTGCAGCACTGAATACATTATGTGCATTTTCTTAGCGGCAGCCAAACAAACTTTGGAAGCATCACTGCCACTTACCACGCTGAAGAATACGCGCTAATATTACTGATATGCCAGATAGTAAAGCCGTGATTGAATGCAGTATTTTCTTATAATAATTTCTTTAATAAGTATCTCTTTAATCATTGTTTTGCTCTGAAATGTTGAGATTGCAGCTACAATCCTACGAAACCAAGACTTCTAAGAGTTAAAAATCTTTTAGATATGGACTCAGAGTTTCGCAGTCGCTAACAATAATTTTAAAACATATTGTATTGTTATAACTGTATATTAATGTTCCTATTAATACATTGTTCTCATTTTTTACCCCATTTGAAAATGGTGTTCTCGCAACCATACAATAATAAAGGATGGGGGATTACAAACAATACTTAATCTGCCTTTTTTCAGGGTTACGTTGAAGGTAAGTTGTAGTTGTTTAAAACATTTAGACGTCCGAACATTAAAGCATCAATGGGGAAAAATTGGGCTTCTGCACAGATCTGCAGACACATATTTCATGGAGTAGATATACAGGTCATTAAGCAACATTTTGACAATTCCGTTATTTACTACCGCAAGTGGTTTCCAACCTCGTTTAATCAGACTTCACTAAAACCTGCTGACTCAGAGAGCGAGGGGCTTCTTTCTGTCGTTCAGCTCTGTTTATATGTGTCACCTTAGCTTCATCCAGCTTTCTCTGTCTCACCTTGTTTACCAGCTCTTACTTTTTTACACTTACTTTTGCACGGGGTTCAGCGGGACAGAGACACAGATCACAGAAGAGGAAATCAGCTGAATGAAGATGTGTTACGGACAGTGTTGGGTATGTGCTGTAACCAGCAACTGTTATCTTAGCGGTCAGGTGGTTGTGTTTTTGTCATCTTCTCCCTCTCCATCTCCTCCTCCATTGGAGAGATATATTAAACAGGCAAAGTGCAGTCCACCGTTTTTTTTTTTGTCTCAAAAGAGGTTTACCTTCGATTTTCTCTGCTGGGAAAAGCTCACTTGAGGCGGGGGGGAGAGGGGCAGAGGAGAACAAGAAGCGGCTCAGTCGAAGCTATCTTTAATGGAAAGAGCTTGGTTGGGATGACTCAAGAGAAGAAAAATGTGGGGAAAGGGGACGGAGAGAATGGGAGAAAACAAAGATGTGAAGTGCTGACAGCTGTGTTTGGAGCAGTCGGGTTGTGGGGTCAGGATCACACACAAACAAATGTTCACATATCTGAACGTCCCTCGCCGAATGAAATTTGGACGTAGTGATGTTCTGTCACACAGCAGCTCGTCCAGACGCCACGAGAAGAAAAACTGAATCACAAACTGACACAAAAGGTCTGCAAAAGCTGCCCCATCTTTACACTCCCATTTGTACCCCACATACATTTACCCTTCTGTCCACAGACACACACACACACACACACACACACACACACACACACACACACACACACACACACACACACACACACACACACACACACACACACTAGGATAAGTCAGGAGGAAACGGATGCCCATGTTTTGTGGGACCACCTGTTCATCCTGGACACAAGTCTGAGAGCCCGGTAAGGGTTAACCCTTGATATGGGTCAGAGCCAGGACTGTGTGTGTGTGTGTGTGTGTGTGTGTGTGTGTGTGTGTCCAGGTAGTACTTATACTGTCAAGGCACTTAAATTTGGGTGAGCATGTGTATGAGCGGGTGTCTGCACTGGCACCGCCCCATCTGAAACGTGCCCCATGAGTGGCAGACTGGCTCAGGCTGTCCGGCTGGGACGGAACAGACCCCACTGCTGGACCACCTCCCAAGCGACAAACACACACACACACACACACACACACACACACACACACACACACACACACACACACACACACACACACACACACACACACACACACTCATACACACATGATATGTGCGGGCATTCTACAGAGAGAGCGTCTTCCCTCTGCATTGGGTGCTTGTCCAAAAAAAGAAGACTCTTGATTTAGATTTATATAAATTAGTTAAAAAGCTTGACCAACCAGCAAAATTTCCCCCTACTCAAACGTCCCTTCAATGCTGTCTTCCAATAACACTCAAGGATTCCGCAAAATTTTTCATCTCAAAATTCATTACTTCTTCAGTTCTGATATTTTTGGGTTGATATTGAGCCCATTAAATGCAATTGGCTGTGATAGATTTGTTCACTAGGCAGGGCTTCTTAACTCCAGACAAAACATTTTCAACATATTTAGCTGTATGAATATAGAAAAATACGCAGGGAGCATTAAAAAAACAATACCTGTTTTCATAAAGTGTTTATGGTCTAGAAATGGTATTGGTTTCACAGTAGGTCATTCAAAAAACAATAAAGCTATGTGAAGATTGCCAAAGCCAACACTTGCTGTGTTGATTGTTTATATCTCACATTTAATCCATGAGAAAACTCACATTTAATCTATTTTTCTCCTCAGATTGTTTAATAACATGTGTTTTATTCAGCTAGGAAAATGATAAATCAAATATACTTCTTCAGAATGTCCAAGACTGAATAAGAACTACAGTATTAGCACAAAATCTTTCTTTTTTTTCTTCTTCCATTTAAATATCTCTCAAAGCAAAACACATCAACCTAAAATCAGGATCAGCTGATCATCAACATACTGTTTATAACCCACAAGTTACTTAGGAAATAAATTGTTACAGCAGTGGCTGAAAATTTAGCTGTGATAACATTTCAAATATTTTTCTCAAAATAATTCTAAAGTAACTGAGTTGGAAATGGCTTAACATGCTGGAGACACTTCTGAATTTATTTTTCCTACACATAATAATATTGGACTGTGATTGGAGTACATTCTAAAAAGCTGTGATGCAAAGTGAAGCAGCACCTCTGCTTCACTTTGCATCACAGCTTTTTTGTCAGAGCCTTCGAGGTATTCAGGTGAGACCCAAATATGCAACAAAGTATTTTTATAACAATAAATTTTCAAATATAAATGAAAGCAATTGACTGTACTTTTTTAACAACTGGGTAAAACAAGCGTGATTCTGTTTTCACTCCAAGCACAAGCATTTTAGGGGTTTTATGTTGCGGAAAAAAAATATCCTGAGGACTTTTTGTAGAATTTTCTCCAGCCAGTGTGTTTTATTTCCTTGTTGGTATGGCTTGACAATAAGACGATGACAACATCAACGTACAATTCAGCATCTCTTTGAAGGCATACATTTTTTTTTACTGTGCTGTATGGCAAAGTCTATAACAATGGCCGCACATGTGACCTCAGCGCTGCATAAGGCGTATGATGTCATGTACACAAGCAGGCTCAAAAAATGAGTTTTTGGACATCTCCACTTTGGCCGTAGTTTTCACAATCATTCATTATTAGAGATGTAAAACATTGTTTACGTGTGGATGAAAGGCCTAACCATATAAAAATATATTTGTTTTCCCAAATATCAGGCTACATGTTGACTAGGCCTAAAACTTCTACGGGCGCAGCATTGAAACAGAGATTAAAAATAATAATAATAACAATAATAATAATAATAATAATACATTTCATTTATACTGCACTTTTTATCAAAATATCTCAAAGTACTAAAGGTAAAAAGGAGAAAAGCATAAAAAATAATAATAAAAAAATAAAATAAAAAAGCTATTTTTAGAAGAGCGAAACAACATCTAAAGGGGACCAAAAGCTTTGCTAAAAATAAATATTTTAGGGCCTTTTTTTAAAACACTCAGTGGATTGAGGTGCCCTCAAGGTGTCAGGGAGAATGCTCTTGTCCAGGTGGCAACTTTCTTGCAAGGCTTTATCCAGTTCCTGTTAGCATGTTAGCAGTTATGAAGGTAAATGCTTTCAGTTTTACCCCATTTTGTATACCTGAAACTCTGAAGTAAGAGGTGACATATTTCTTGACTTGCCCTATTTGGCTAACAGTCGGTTCCAAAAGCACTGAAGAGGCATCAATTATTTTTGACAGTTTTGTGTGGCAACATTTCAAGTTCCTGGCAGGAAAAAGGGCTAAATAGTGCTAAAGTTGCTCCTCAGAGCTTCCTTTTGGAACTGTTGATGATGAGCTTGGATTCAACGTAAACTTCATAACTCTACATCAGGAGATAATTTAAACTACAGATGAAGGTATAGAAAGCAATTTTTCTATATGTGAAAAATGTAGCTTTTTCGGTGCTTTTTTTAATATTAGGACCATCTTAAAATCTAGCTAGTCTAGCTAGCATAAATAAATGAGCAAATCAAACCTGGACTGGAATATTCTGGTTATGGATCTTACAAGGCACAGATCGTGATTTCTGAAACCATAACTCTAAGCAAAAAAAAAGGGGGTGGGGGTTCTTGGCAACATCCTTAGCAAGAAGTAATATGTACTTCTGGCCTGAAGGTGTTCGGGTCCTCAAAAGTGTGGCACTCATTATTGCGCATAGGAGCTACAAGCGTGAGAAGCACACACCCATCTCTGACCTGCAGACACACTCCCACACACATATTTGCATCCACACAAACCACCTCGGATCATGAATCTCATCATTCTCATAAGTGTCTGAAAACATGCAAGTGCCATTACTAACCCACCAGCACCTCATCCCCCGCCCCGACAAATAATCACCTAGAAGGAGGAAACAAAAATGAGGAGGGAAAAAAAAAAAAAAAAAGCAATCTTGCCTTTCAAACGAAAAGGGGAAAATGTTTTAAGGGGCAATGAATTTTGTGGAGCTGAATAGGATGTTGGTACATGTTTTACTAAAGGAAATATAATGGCAGACTATTATTAGATCACATTAATCACGAGTGTGCCAAAGGCAGTGACAGCCGTGCTGAAAAGGATTGAAAACGCTGGTAATGGATATAAATTACCCATTGTGTGATAAAAGGATTTTTTCTTCACTAAGAAGGTAAAAAGGAATAAAACACTAAGAGAGCCACTAAACGCTGTGTGTACATATTTGTGTGTGTGTGTGTGTGTGTACGCGCGTGTGTGTGTGTGTGTGTGTGCGCCGGCGAGGGTCCTGTGTGTATGTGCAACATGTAATAACACAGGGTTATCAGTGAGGATTAAAATTTTTTAAGGGAATCAGATAGTGACAGTGAGGCCTCGCATTAAAGCCACCAGTGACAGAATGGAAGTGAGGATTAAAAACAGATTAAACTGGTTTGTAGTGACAGAGATGAAAGGAAGGAGGATGGGAAGGAGGGCTGAGGAGAGAGAGAGAGCTTTGACAGAGGTCTGTCAGGCTTTTGGCATGGTGATAATGAGTCACATCTTCCATGCACTGTTATTTATTGCTGCCTTGGCTCGCAAACAAAAGATCAATAATTTTGAGCAAATCTAATGTTGTCCTCGATGCTAATGTGCTCGTCCATCACATCTGCCATCTTCACCGAGGGGATGGACTGATTCCCTGTTTATTTGGAGATCAAATGCAATCAGATCACATGTCTCTAATAACAGAGAGGAAACGGTCGCCCGTGTGAACATGCGCCGCACCTCGGATCCCGGCCGTGCGTGCGCTTATGCGTTCATGTGTCACGGATGCGTAAATGATTATATATGGCGGGAGAGGCCAACGGGTTGCCATATCACTTTTTGGCATCAATCTTCATTTCTACCTCAGACTTTGCTCGTGAAAGATGAAGAGTATCAGCGGCCTGTCCCCCGACAACACAGGAGGCGCGTGAACATCCGTCAAAGCGGCGCGCCCGGTGCTCACCGGTTAGCCCTGCAGCACAGACAGAGATAAGAAGACAGCAGATCCTTCACTGACAACTAGCCCTGGGTGAGACACTTTCCAGCCACCTGAACTCAATCAGGCCCCAGCGGAGGCAAGCGCTTGGTTGTTTCATTTCATCTCCATCCCCTCACTCACTCAAGGTGCATTTGATTCATCTTGCAAAGCTACGCGCGCGAACACAAATCGCATTTGGAATCCGGAGTCCCTTCTGCTTTTGTTGTCTGCTTGTTTTTGGTTTTCTGTTCAACCAATTTACCTAAAGATCCCAGCGCACACACAGACGTTGCTGCTTCAGTCCAGCTCTTTGTACGGCGTTTGGACCAACTCGGCTGTTCACCGTGTGCACTGATTCATTCGGGACCATCTCAGTTCATCTTGGCACACCAAAACCAACCCCCGCCCCGCGCCAATATGTAGAGCGACCATGGTATGGTCTGTGGCAGGTGGATACACTAAGCTCCTTCTCCTACTCCCTGGGTGAGGTGTGAGGAGCAAAACAATGACAGACAAAGGTCACCGAGCCCACAACTCCTCACCTGCTGCGGCGCTGACCTGCCAAACGCACCCCTGAGGCACGAAAAAAAAAAAAACCTAGATTAAAAAAAGAGGCTTTTGGGAGCAAGCAGTTAAAGTTGGAACTAAAGAGCCAGAAAGAAAGCAACATTTTACAAAACTAAAAAGGAAGTTATCCCGGAGCAGTCACAATAGACTGAAAGCCTTTTCAGGTCAATATTCAGACGGATTTTACTTTTACTCCCTTGCAAAAGCCAAACGATTTCTAATGTCTATAATCAGATGGAGGCGTGGGTAATGAGAGTAGCACACATTCATGGCTAGAGTCTAAACATTTGTATGCTTTGGTTGCACCTAAAGGATGTTTGCCGATCCCACTCTTATTGACTTTAAACTGTTTCCTTGGCCAACCTTCACTAATGTGACATGGAAGAGATTATTAAAGATTTATTCAAGTAATTTGTCATTTTTTTTTTATTTGTTCCACCAAATAATTGAGTAATTGTCAGTAATGACTCCTCCAATATAAGAATATAGGAAGAGGAAATACAACCTGACATTTTTTTTTTCCAATTAAAAAATACCGAAACATGTTCTATATCATTTTCCACAGAGACTTATATATTTAAAAAAAAAATCATCTAATGTTGGATCACATTTCAAATATATTTCATGTCATTATGCAGATAATTTAACCTCAGGTGCTGAAATAATCATCTTGTTCAATATAGTTTCTCCAACCATTTATGAACATCATATCTGATCTTAAACCAAAAAAATAAATATCTATTCACATGTTACTTTAAGAAGCTGTTTCACCTTAGCTTTCTTGGGTTTTAATCAAATTTTAGACTTCTAGTTATGTTAATGGAACTTGTTTGCTTTTCACCAAGCCCTTGTCTCCTGCTTCCTACAGCAGGTCAGGACCTTGGCAGGTGAATTAATAAAGCCTTGACATAAGGCTGTGACCAGGGAGGCACACCATGACCCATGGCGGCCTGAGGCACCTAATTCTCTCCCTCACTGTGCCTTTCTTTCCCACTGTTGGCATACCCAGACACCTACAAGCATGGCAGACCTCCTCAATGTTCAGAGCAGTGTAAGGGCACAGCGAAAGGTCAGGGTTCTTGGAAGCTATACAAGAACAAACAACAGTCAGCTTTTGTCCACAAAATAAAAAAAAGATCTAAAAATAAGGGTTTTATCTTAGCAATTCAAACACTTGTCCGAATCATGAAGCTCTTTTTCAGTGAGGAGCTGTTTTCTTTTCGAGGGCCTTTTATGAAGAAACAGGCATGAAATTCTGTGCAGAAATCCTACACTGGACTTTGTTTTCTTCTTCTCTTCCAGCAAGTGCTTGAGTGACGTATTTATAGCGAAAAATGCAAATGCGCTGAAGAATATGCGGCATCAATGACAGCCACATAGACCCGTGGGTTTATGACAGAGTGATGCTGGTTTGTAAAAAACCTACAAGATGTCACTGATTCAGCCAAAGTCACAGCGTTCAAGACAGAGACAGTCTGATCTGTTGGACAAAATGCACCAGAGCTGGGAAAACGACGTCATTATCAGCCGGAGTGGGAAAAACAAAAAAAACAAATCAGTGTTACTGTACTGACCACCCTACAGACTGTCATGGTGTCTGTGTTTCTCTGCAACATGGTGTGTAAAAGGAGCCAATCAGGAGGCATGTTTTATCACGGTAAACGCTACGCGAGGAGTTTGTGGATGTCTGTTACGTAAAGTTCCAAATAAAACAGATTGAAGTTTGTGGGTATGATATATTGAGTGAGAGTGTATGTTCACGCCATCCATGTCTGCATTTATTCTGTTTTCATGTCCTCTGGTTGTGTAGAGAAGACCCAGAAAAAGGTGAAGCGGCACCAGTGACTTCACCGGCGTTTTTTTTGTGTGAAAATGACAAGATTTATTAAGTATTTGCTGCACTTACAGCGATATAGGTTTTCAAAGTGACTCTTCTGGGAGAGCCTTTTAAAACTCATCTGTGCATTTGGGTCATGATGGTTCCTAAATATTCCCTATTCTAAAAAAAGCTCCATACTATTAGTTTCAAGTAGATTAAAATGAGTTACAGAAATCAAAATAAGACAAATCAGTCTGGTATGACAATAACTATGCAGTATATATGTTTTTTTATTTTAATCATGAGCAAAGTTGAATTTGTTCCAAACTCTAATCCAAGAGACAAAAACCAGTAAATCTGTAAAACTGAGTTACTATGAGTGTCTAAATCAATAACAGTTTCTGCTTGTTTCAAATGGTTAAAATCAGAGATGGAGCAGAGGATGAACCTAAGGATCGTTATTGTTTATCGTTAGTTTTTACAGAACATACCTTACATTTTTTTTTAGCATGAGCTATTAGCCCCTTTTGGGAAAGGCTTTCACTTGAGGTACTGTGGAATGACTCAACCTGCAATTCACGGAGGAGAGGAATCAGGAATGTTACCTTCACATCATATATCTCTCAGGATTTCATGTTTCACAAAATCTGTTTGCTTTCTTTACATTTAGCCTCCCATGAACCGCCTTTGTAGAAAGACTGAAACCGTGGCTTAAAAGTGACGGTGCTGGTGAACATAGAGAAATAGGTGGAAACACCTTTGAAAAAAAATCTTAAACTGGTGGTTAAAGGGAGCTGCCCGCTGTGGGAATACAGAACTTATGAACAGGTCCAGTACGGCACATTTATTAAAGGCACCGGAGTCCAGATGGACTGCAGGGCCAAGTTCATCAGATCATTGACAAACCTGTTGGCTCACATCCTGCAGTCAGTTGTGTTCGATCAGTCAGCTTGTAAGCAGATACTTAGAAACAACGGAGGGAAGCTGAATAAGTGACTCGCCCGAGTCGTCTTGTAGTGCAGCACAGCATCTTGGGCAGAGGAAACATGTCGAGGCGCAGCATCACCACAGCGCTGGTGTCATCCACTTCAGACTGACAGCAGCCAGTGTTGCTTATCAGCGCATCCCCATCTTCCTGAACCAACAGCTCAAACGCAGCAGCAGTCTGGGGCTGAGAGGAGACTGACACCGCCACAGAGGCTTCTCCTTCCTGCTGCTTTTCATAGCCCGAATATTGCCCTCGGGATTCCACCGCACTTAAGAATCATGTCAAAGCTTTCAACAACGCGCGACGTCTCCCTCAGCCGGCGCTGTCATGTTCCCTCTGCTACTCACTTACACCCCCAGCATACCCGCCTTTTTTCCCCAAGCCTCTCTTGACTCCAGCAACAGACTTTTCTCCCTGAACTTTTTAAGTTGTCATTTTTTTTAAGCACACATATCAAAGCGGAGAGTACAAGGGGAGGTTGGGGGGGGGGGGGAGACAGATGTTTCTCTTATGCCTTTCTACTTCAGTACAATGAAGCTGTGGAAACGGGAAAGAGAGAATGGGCCGGAGAACAGAGCGGAAAAACATTGGCAGAGATCTTTGTGCAATCCACATCCTTTCTCGACTTTCAGCGACTAGCAGTACATCATTTGTATTGATGCAATATTAAATTTCAATATTGCATGTCAAAAGGTACAAAATGATAGATCATAGCCCAGCTAAATGAATTATTAAAGGCCTAAGTTGGCTATGCTATCGGCTTCTCTTACAATCAGCTGTGTCAGAGGAGTGCAGTTGGTGATACTGGCAGCGTTTCAAAGCTTTGTCATTTTTCTTTCTAGTTGCATTCCGGCTTTCTTAATCTAGATTTCTGTCATTTATTAATGTTCCCAAAGAGCTAAAACCCACAGATCTCCCTGTTCCTCATAATGAAAGGCTCAACTCACATCTTCTAATTTCTCTTAAAAAAGAAGGTTAAAAAATAATGAATAAAGTCGTAATTAAATATGCAATACTGAACAGAGAAGGCTGAGAAAATATTTTGTCTTTGTTAGATATGTTAAGAGCACAGAAGAGGAGAAGGCAGCAGCCATTACCCTGGCAGTGACTCATTCAGCATGAGATGATTTGTGTGTTCTGCCAACCTGTGGCTTTATCTCTGTATCCTGTTTGATGGAGAGACTCCCTGACACCCCAATGCCTGCAATAACCCTGTTTACCTGACCCACTGGTCACTTTAATTCAGGACCCAAGTAACATCTCTCCTGGCAGAGGATCTTAGCAGATATAACAAGCACCCACGAAACGTGAAATTGTTAGAATAAATTAAAAAAATAAAAACTTTTGGTTTTTGGTTTGACCTTTTCCTGAATTCGCCTCTGGCTACAGGTGAGGCTGTCCATCCTGAGCCATGTCCATCTTAAGATGCTTTACAACCTGCCGGGTCGACAAAGGGATTCCCAATTGTTGCGAATCAAACCTTATTCCTTAAGACTGTTTGATTTTAGGTTCAAAACCAGCTAATAACTGCGTCACGTAACGCAAATCCATCAATGATTACTTTCTGTTAATCAACAGTCACCCGGACAATGCTCATACGTTATCGTGTAAAACCACAGCAGATATGAGAGCGGCATGGTTATTTAACCATGTAGGCTATTTTAACCTATTGTAACACTTTTAAATATGAAACTAATTTCAACTTAAATAAAATAGATCAAAGGTAAGGAAATACCAGTTGAATGAGCAAGCACTCGTAGTTAATTATGACGTTATGGAATCAGAGCTGCAAACAGGTCGGAACAATACGGTGGCGCCAGAGCACCACTGCCTTGTAGTCTTCGTTCTAAACGTATCCGGCTGCAGGTGTTGTTCTTAGGTCCCGCTGTTAGGCCCGCTCAGGCCGGACCACTCTCAGTCCTTCACAAAGGATTTGAGATAAACCGCTGGAGGTTTCAGACTGGATTGCTGAGCCTTAGAGTGGTACTGAGAGTTACTGGTGCATTCACATTTTTTGTGCTGTTGGCGGGCCTACACTGTCACATTCAAAGGTGTTCAGACTGTTAGCCAAACATGGCTAAATAAATAAATACATATATATGTGTGTGTGTACCTTTTTTAGTTAAATAGGTAAATTAATCTCTTGTTCTAGGTTTCTCATAAACCAGGTGATCCGGCAAAAACTACATCTACCGACTAATACAGATCATTGCACAGGGAGATCTTTTAACTGTCTTCATCATTATAGGTGCAGACAAGGAAAGAAATTACATTACCTATGGCCCTAAAATGCAAAGCTGATTTTAGAACTCACCATTAAAAAAAACTTTCAATCCAAACTAACAAAAAATACTTATATACTAATGTGTGGTTTTGTGAACAAAATCACTACATTAGATTTCTAAAATTAGAACAATAGCTCTGAGTTGTAAGCGTTACATGTGACTTGAATCAGGTAAGTCTGTCGATGAAATGCATACGCGGCAGAGAATGGGCCGGCTTTGTGCTGGTCTCTGTCAGCTTTCAGCCTGGACCACTGTTAGATTGCCATTGCTGGAGTGATGTCCTAAATCCCACAGCCCCGAGAGGTTTTAATTGCAGGGTCCAGATTGCCAGGGCTGGTCAGGGCCTGGCGACCCCCCTGAGAAGTCGCAGTCTCCATTTAGCTTCCAGATCCTATGCAAACGCACACAGGGCCCCCGTGTTATCGTGCGAGCACTGACTGGCAAAAATTCAATTTTCATCCCCCTTTTGTATGCAAGCCTGCTGTCTTGCCCTAACGATGCTCTGCCGTCAGCACCCCCCCCCCCCCAAAAAAAACACACGCACACACACACACACACAGTCACCGACACACACACGCACACACTCGTTCTCTTGCCTTCTCCCTTCAACAACAGAACACAGTGGAGTCGTTAGGACCCTCTCTTCATTACTTCAAAAAACCAATCATTAGACACCAGAGTATATACGTAATTAGAAAATCACTTCCTTTGCAATCCCGGCTAAGTAGTTTACATACTGTAATTACAGGGACAAAATCAATTTTTAATCATTTCACTGATTGGGCTCATCAGCTCAGTAGGAACATTGTATCCTGCTTGTTGTGCGAAACAACATCTGGGCTAAAACAATTACCCTTTTGTGTTCTAGAGCGTTTCTGAAAATGCCTTGCTGCCGCTTCCCCCACATCGCGGACTCCCTTCTCTAACTCTATTCATTTTGGAACATCTTTTTTCCCTTTTGTCTTTGTCTTCCAATCTTTTCTTCCCCTGCTTGGCTTCTCTCTCCCCCTTCCTCACCTCATCTCAGTCTGTCTCTTGCACTCCCTGCCCTTGACTTGGACATGGAGGATCACATTTAAAGCTTTATAAATCAATACGCTATAATAAGCTGCTCTTGACAGAGCAAGCAAGAAAGGAGGGGGTAAAAAAAAAAAAAACATATTGGTTTTTTAACGCCTCTTGTGTTTTTGATTGTCATGGCCTTGTTGTTGTCATTGACATTTTTGTTATATTGCTATCTTCAGCAAAAGTTGCTTCGTCCAGTTGTGCAGGAATATCTCCTTGTTATAAAATATGTAAACTGAGTGTTTGGGGTCTGTAACAAAGCAACTGTTGTAAAGAGCTTACCATGTGTCTTCTTTTTGAAATTAGACGGTCCAAATGTAAACTATTTGTTTCTGGGCTACCATGTTTCACCCTCCAATGGTTAATAAAATGCTTTATATTCTTGTCTGAGAGAAGGCCCAATCGATCCACATTAGTCTGAACTCCCTCTCTCACTTTGAAAACTCAGGAAATCAGATTTCTGAGGGTGGGGGAAAAAAAATCGGTTAATGCATTGATCACCGTGGCTATATGCAAATCACATTTGCTTTTATTTATTTTATTTTTTTTTGCCAATCAATAGTATTAATTAACGGCTTCATTTTAACAGCACCCCACAATCCCTTTGGACACCGCTGTCGACTTCAGAAATCACCTTTACCCCAACGACCCCCACACCCCCACAAGTCCCTCAGTAGCCATGGAAATGAACGGTACATGGCAAGGGCCATAAATCAGCAAATTCAATTTGACCATGAGCTCCAGTAGTAACAGTAAAATATGAGTGCTAACACAGCACACAAGTAGATCATTCCTTACTGGTCATTAAATTGCTTATTTTACGACAAAAAAGGGTTCACAACTTAATTTATGGAACATGTCATGAGGCGTAAAATTCAGCTGGAACAGAAACGGTTAACATTTCTTTTTTTTTGCACAAGTGAAGGCTGTCGAAGTACAAATAAATAAATAAACGTTCAGTTTACCTGACAAATAACTTATTTACAGAGCGTTGCAAAAGTATTCGTACCTCTAACCACAGACCTCAGCGTATTTTGTTGGGATACTACAACACAGTCAGATCTGATTGAGAGAATCTGTTGATGTCGAGTTTTAAAGTGCTGTCGCAGGTTTCCAATTGGACTGAGGTGTGCAATTTGATTAGGGCCCCTCTAACACATGAAGATGCGTTGACCTAAAATCTTCTGCATGTTTAGCGCCATTGTCCTGCTGGATGGGGAACCTTTGGCAGTATCTAACAGGTTTTCTTCCAGGGCTGTCCTGCATTAAGCTCCAACCATCGTTCCTTCAACTTCGACAAGTTTTACTGTCCTCACTAAAGGAAAGCGTTGCCACAGCGTGGTGTTACCATGGTTCACTGAGGATGTGTGCAAGAGTGTTCCTGCACACATTGGGTTTAGATCTAGAGAAAAAGTTCTAATTTGGCCTCATCTGACCAGAGCACCTTCTTGATAACTGTTCCCTTCATGACTTGTAGAAAACTGTACAAAAAATAATAAAAAAAAAAACAAACAGGCAGACACGTAAGAGCAAGCAGAACAGCAAAGGTTAGAAGCAGCATGTACAGGACAGTTGTTTTTAATGTATTTGTTGAGAACTGAACAGTTGTCAGATTCTCCCACCTGAGCAGTGGATCAATGCAGCTCCTCTAGTTACCATGGGCCTCTTTGCTGATTTTCTGATTAATGCTCATCTTCCCAGGATGTTAGGTTACACAGACTCTATTTGGTAAGAAAGGAGTTCTTGAAGGGGCTGGCTGTACTGGAGTTTGTTTAGGGAGTAAAAGGGGCCCAATGCAAATGCAGGCCACATTCTCTAAATGTTGATAGGTAAAAAGTGTTAGAATCACAATAAAACATTGAAAACCGTGTTATATTTCCTCTTCGCAGTTAGTTTGGTGATGGGTTGTCACATGAAATCCTAATAAATACATTGAGGTATGTGGTTTTTTACATGGCAAAATGCAAAGAAAAGTTCAAGACTGAAAGAACAGACACTATAATCTGCGGATGTTAAATTTGATGTGGGTCAAAGTCTTTAGTACACTGCTGACCGTGTTGACGGTACATACAAAGTTATGACGGTGATTACTTTCATTATTTGTCTTTATTGCTTAGACTGTAAGGCTCGGTAAGAGTCATCCTTATATATTTTTTTTGTATTTACTTTAACCTTGAATGTTTTTTGGGGATTTGCAGCACTAATAGTTAAAAGTAGCACATAACCATCAGACACCTGACTGGCCCGTGTAATCAGGTCTGCGTTCATGTTTGCGCACACACATGAGAAGGCTGGTGGGGTTGAGGGGTGCGGGGGTTGTTAACCAGCCTAGCCCAGCCGCTCCTGCCAGGATGCTGGTGTGTGGGATTAATAATAAACGCTTTTTGAAATTAATTATTATGCCTAAAATGCTCTTTTGTGATTTGCTTTGAAGGGCATGTGTGTGCGGATGTCTGTGTAAGGGGTTGACGACGGGGGTGGGGGGGGGGGGGGGGTTGAGGGGTGGCTCGCTTGCTCATTTGGAGAGCTTTTCCAATTATACAATTAGTCTGGAATGTAGGCCAGCAGTTCCTTGTGCTCCTCGACCCTGCATCGTAAGTGCCCTCGCCAACTTTTTTTTATCTCCTTGTTTGCCGGGAGAAGACGTGGTAATGTCATCTAAAGGTGCAGTCAGAACGCCGCAAATGTTACGCACCCGGCCAGGAGGGAAAGCAATGGCCGACCACAGCGCTCCCGGTGGCGGAGGCTGCCAAACGGCGACCTTGCTCGTCAACGGGGGTGACGTGTGAAAACCAATGGCCATGCATTGATAGAGTACACAAAGCCATGGGGTTGGGGCCTCTCTGGTCAAATACTGTTTGTTGTGTCATTTCACCCACCAAACCCACAGACTTCTACGGACCACCACCACTTTGTGAAGGCAGGCATGTTAGCTGGTCTGGAAGCGAACACAAACACAGTACAATGCTAACTACTGTTGCCTCCCTTTCATTTCCTCTACAATGAAGTGATATGATAAATGGATTTATGATGAAGAACAAATTGTTTTATAATTTGGCCCCTTTGTGAATGTCCCCTCGCTCTTGCCTGGCTGCTACCAAGTGTGCTGTACTGGGTTTAATATGAAGCAAAAACAACAGCCAAGTGCCATCTGTTGGCATGCGGATTTTCTGTAATCTCTCTTTACTGATTACAACAATGAATACACAAACCTCTTAAATAATTATCCCGCAATGTAACAAAAAAAAAAGGCTAAATAATTATAATCATTAACTCCCACCAAGTCTGCCACTCCTCCAGCAAATGAAGGCTGTCATAGAGGGAGGAAGAGATAAAAAGAGAAACCGAGTGAGAACGGGAGGGTTTATTTTCTTCAGCTTAGATGCCAAACATGTCTTAATATACCGACGGCTTAAAGAGAACACTGAAGTGACACATTTAGCCCAACAAACTCACCAAACTTTGAATTTTTTCAGATTTTTAACTGTCTTTCAGTTAAATGTACAATGAGAAGATTCAAATACCGACACATGGATCAATTTTTTAAACAATACTTTCAGTGAATTTTTTTTCTATATTAATTCTAAAATATTTTTAATATCAGAATTTTAGCTGGATATTTATAGTTATGTTTTTGTTAATCTTTTAAAGAAAATAAATACATTTATTATAGGATAAAATATTTTTTTAATAAATTAGACACTCTTTTCCAACTTTTGTCTGAGAAATAGAGATAACATTTTTATCACTTTGTGATATTTAATAAGACTAAACTTTTTTTTCTTTAGGTCAGGAGGGATTCACAAAATAAGTAATATTTGCTAAATGCCAGAATTTTTTACCATTTCATATTATTTTCTGATATTTTCAAAGTTTACAAAAAAAAAAACTATTATAAGGCTTTTTAACAATACAAGACAGCCCATAAGATGATGGCATGGATTTTGGAGGCTTCTGACGTTGCTCTTAAGTGTTAAAATATCTGTGGAGGAAGTATAAGACAACACCTCAAACACACTGCATGATGGGAAAATCAAAGGAAATGATCCAGGATACCAGGAAGAGGATTGTGGACTTTCAAAGGCCTGGTTCATTCTCAGGTTCAGTTTCCAGGATGCCAGCAAGTTACAGCTCAGGCACAAAAGGGTCTTCATTTTCAGACAATGACCCAAAGCAGACAGCGAATATAGTTCCACAGAATATTTGTGGACAGAAAGAAAAGATATGTGTGAACAAGGCAGCCTAAAAAACACCTGTTTCATAGGGAAGGAATGGGTCAATTTTCCAACAAAACTGTTCTGAGAGGAGGGTGGAAAAATACCCAAATTGTTTGACCCAAATCATAGGAATTAAAAGGCAGTTCTTTCAAATAATAAGGAAATGTATATTAGATTCTGACTTTGAAAAAAAAGTATTAAATAACAACCTTAAAAAAATGTTGCTGATTATTTTAGAATTCAGGAAGTAGAAATAATTGTCGTAATCCTACCTGACTGAAGCTGCAAAGACTTAGTCACTTTCATTGCCACATGGGGAGAAAAAGTGATTACATGTGTTTATTTACAGTGTATGCAAATAGCTGGTTAATAGCTTTTTCTAGTTAAAGAAACGTGGCCGATCCTGTGTCAGGGCAACATTCTGTGGTGGACCATAAGCTTTTTGAGGGTTTAACTTCTAAAGCAAATTGATAATTGAGGGAACCTTACTCAATGGTAAAAAAATATATATATATATATATATATAATTCTACATTTTAATATACAGTAAGAGAATAGAAACAAAAATTGTTTTAAAATATGAAATGTGTTTTAAGATGCAGTAACAATATTTTTAAGGCTTCCAGTCTTTAATGAGTCTTCAAGGACTGGTGCGCCTGTTTACGCAACTCCCGCTATATAAGTCCTCCAAGAGCGTGAGCGTCTGCAAGTTTGTGTGTCAGTGCTTTGTGTGAGAAATGGTGTGAGAATACGTCAAGGGTAGCATGTGTTAGCTCTGCTTCCAATATGAGATAAATCTGTGGCACATACCTCCAATATGACACAAGCCAAAACGGCATGACTCACCCATGCTATATCTGATTAATAAAACTACAGCAGGCAGAACACTCTCCTATGCAACCCACAAGTGCCAAGGAACGCTTTAAAAAAAGACACATATCAATATTTATACAAATTGTTGTAATGATTAAATATTATCAGTGAATCTCAGAAGTCTGTATGGGATATGAAATCCTAATTATTGCATCTAAAACAGTTTTTCAATTTAGTGAGGTATTAGTATTACAAAGTTTTTATCACCATGCTAGTTGCAAAGGTCATTTAAAATTAGATACAGTCTGAAGCTGACGGAACGTATGAAATACATTTTACAGATAAAAACATTTCTTGTGAAAAGAACAGCTCCAGTTTTTTTGCAGAATGAAATGCTGGCCTAACACCTAGCGCCATTTCATCAGACACCTAAACACTATTTACAGCGATTCATTTAAAAACTACAAGAAAAGACAGAAGTGAGAAGATGAGGGATTTATAATTAGAGAGTGAAAGAAAGGATATCAGACACACAAACATGAATAAAGTCCTAAAGAGTGTAAGAAAAGAAATGGAGTGTAACTTCTGTGGTGTGTAAATGACAGCAATGATGATGATGATGATGATGATTGCCTGCTGATTACAAACAACCAGGTAGGATGAAGCTATTTAACTTCACAAAGCAGAGACGTCCCCTGACTTGTCATCCAACCCGCCATCATGGACACACATGTGCAGTTCTATACGCCTCCATCAGTGTGAGGGACGAGGTGGACGCGCTCCTCCGCCTCCAGGAACAATGCCTTGCACCTGTTTACCGTGTCACCTCTGTGTGCTGACTGTCTGACGGAGCTACATTGTGTGGGACTGAGGGATGTGGCTTTGTGGCAGAACATGTGCTTTTAACACATATTCAGAGGACTGGTGCCACATGTATTTCCAGTTGTGTACAACTGACCGATGTGTAAATATGCGTAATTGGAAAGTGCGGGTATAAGAAGGCCAAAGTTGGTGTTCTGTTTTGTGATAGGTCGAAACCCTGAACTGGGAATGATGCCACACCCAACTTAACCAAATTCAGGACACAAGTTGGAAAACCAGTGAAATTGGCTTGTGGTGTTTCTCAGTAATCCGGCTAGCAGACCCTTAGTAACATAGTATTGCTATGCATTTAATCATCTTGTCCACGTTTTCAGCCTTTTAAGGGGTTACACAGTACTGTGAGTGGTCCATTGAGATATAAATCATTAGAAGTAAAGAGAAAGAGATCAAAGTTGCTATGAATTTCTGCATGGTGACCAGGAGTCCTGACTGTTAAAAGTGCTCCATTTGATTGCCTTCAAATTAGTACTGGGAAATGTTGGCTTGAAAAAACAACTGGAATTCAGAATAAGTTTTTCATCTGTTTGAACCCTACATACATCACACATACATATAACAAATTCTGCCATATTAATATTAAACCAGGCCTAAACCACTTTGAAAAATATATACAGTATTATGTTAATTATTTATTTTGAATTTTGCTTCCATGAAAGTTGCCTGTTCAAAAATATTCCTGTGGTTGTAAAGGTTCAGGTGGGGTGTACCTGCTACACATCCCAGTGAGAGCCACTGATTGGCCAAAACAACGATAGGAATTTATAACTACCATCAGTGTAACTGAGAAGTATGGCGTGGCTTATGAAGCCCATGGTTAATTTTTTCCCAGATAAAGTTTGGAATAAAAACACAAGTGTTCGGGTCTGTGAGTGTGACAGACACGTTTAATATCCTCCTGTTCCCCTTGATCAATGGGTGTGATCGTACCTGCACGGCTGCCTCTCCAACGGATGCCGGATCTCAGGAAGAGCGCAGACAGCTTCACAGAAGGTGGGACGACAAGAGACTGTAAACAAAGCACACATACCAGGAAATTCAGTGTCACCTGAGTTTGACGCTTGACAAGTTAGCAACCCCGGTGACAGAAGAAAAATACCCATTAAACAGCCTCTTCGACACAAAATCGCTTCACGGCTCGATTTATCAGTGAAATTTATTGCAAAGTCATTTACACTTGAAAAATAATCCTACGTCTTTATCAACCCTAAGTGTGCATTTTTATCTTCATATCTTATGTGATTTGCGTCTAAAAACCCAGGGAAAAAGAACAGCATAGTAAATGTTTGTAAATCACGTCTTAGATGTTGAGAAAATAAATTCATTCTTAAGAAATGTTCAAAACTAGTATAGAGGAGCTCCTCCTGGTCTGAAGGTATTCAGCACACCTGGTCCTACCACTATGGCGACAAAAATGAAAACAATGTTTCCTCAGACTCTATTTCATGTCAGCATAGCAGGTTTCAGTGCGCACACTACAGGCTGAGGAGTATAAAGCTAGCGCAGCTAAGCTGTTCGTCGCCTGAAGCCCCCTTTGTGGGAGAGTGAGCAGCTACAAGGCTCTGCCTGGACAGCTAGGGCAAGGCAGTCAATAGTAGCCGGCGGCATACAGTGGAGGATATGCCAGTGTTCTGGACCATCTGTAGCAGTTTTCCAGTTTTAAAGGCAATGCAGCACTCCAGGTGAGGAAAAAACCCTGACATGTGCCAAGAGGATAAAGAAACAGAGAGAAAGGGAGACTTTTGTCACTCTGTTTTTAATAGGCACATTTAACAAGAGTGACCAAACCTTCAGTTTAGGCAGGGTAACAACAGCATGGTGTAGCAATGTAAACAACAAGAAAGCAGTTCATATGAACATTTATTTTTCCCTGCATGTATTTTCTAGCTTTTCTGGCATTGTTTTACAGCAAAGACTGAAAACATTCAGCTTAGCTTTCTGTCGGAACACCAATATTATAAGGGAATGTAAAGATATATCGCTGTATTACTTCCAATACAACGTAAAGTCTGACAACCAAATTAAACAGAAATACATTCAGCACTAAGAGTTAAAGCGAAGGCAGTTTTTCAGATTCACTTGGTTCACTTTTATTTTTGTACACATTATTAAGTTGAGTTAAACACCATGGGTATGGCCAATACATTTTGAATTATTATTTACAAAAGGAAGGTTTTGTGCTTTTAAGCTTTGCTAAGTGGGAAATGTTAAAATATTGTGGTTTAGCTCTGTTCTATGTATCAGAAGTCAAATTATCGATTTATTTGCAGCTCACTAAACTGCTCCTTATTTACATTTCATTTTTATGACATTTCAGACGTTTGCATAAACCTGCTCAAAGTTTGCTTAGATGAGAATGTGCAAGATGCTGGTTCTGCATATTTACCTTCATTTTGAGAACTAACACGCTCTCTTTCTGCACTCACAAGGTCATCCGTCAGTCACACTGTTACCAAAATTATTATTTTTTTCTTTTTTAGCAAAGTCTCACTTTGCGATCAATATGGCCATGCTGCTAAATTTGGACTTGCAAAGGAAACTCCAAAAGGAGGCTCAACAAAAATCTCATGGATCTTTGAATGAGAAAAGGCAGCGGGGCATACAGAGGCCGGCTCAGTCCTACAAGCGCGGGGCGAAGGGTGGGAGCACAGATGTGGAGGGTCTGCAGGAGGGCCACCCAGATTTATCTACCACTACGTTTTCAATGGAGCGTCAAGAGGTAGAACTGGTGCAGAGAACACACAGCCGCTCACACACAAAGCCACGATGTTGCCTTAAGTCACAATCTAAATTGGCTCCCAGGGGCATACTGACTACCTTGTTCACCAAAGGCGTTGTGTATGTTTTCTGAGTGCTTAGCATATGCTGTTGTAACCTGAGATCCTCTGTCGCGCTCTTACTCTCTTATTTCTCTCCGTCTCCTGTTTGCACACATGGAAACACAAGCACACAAACACGCAACACTGCCAGGAGTTGCTCCCCTTCTCTCCTTTTATGTTTTTCCCATCAGAAGGTTAATTAAATTCAAAATAGTTTGCATCTACCTATTAAAGCATGTTGCCCCAACCGCCCACCAGACAATCATCAACAGAGACACAACCACAGGCAGGGTGGCAGGGGAGGGAATGGCTGAGTCGGGGGTCTGATACGAGAAAAGTAGAAGAAGAAGGAGAAACTAGAAGGAGGGAATCTGCTCAGATAACAGGCACCGAGGAATGTCATGTCTGCTTTTCTTTTTGGATCTCCGACGATATTGTAACAGCGATGCGTGAAAGTGGAGGTTATGCTGATGCAATGTCACTTCCAGTCAAACGGTGCATCCATAAGTGGGTAAAAACATTGTGAAAGGACACAAAGGTTCCCCCAAAAGCTGCTTCATTGATGTTGTCATGATCAAAAATTCTAAATGCAGTCAAAAGAAGAGCTTGCCAAGCATTTTCCACCAGCAGATGTGCACTGCTAGCCCCGTTATTGTTCTACTGGGGGAGAAAATCGCAGCCAAAGCTCCTAACACTTGATTGAATCTGGTACATCTCTGATCTGATATAAAGCTCACTGCAGAGTAATGAAAATAGCTAACATTTTAAGACAGTCTAACCTTTCCTGTGTTTACCTTATTAAAGAGTGTGTACCTTAACTGGTAGAGCAGTACACACAGGAGGCAAGGGGTGGGGGGGTAAACGTGTATAAAGCAAGCAGTGTTTAAGCAGGCGAGAGCTAAAGTAATAGGCAAGAGCAGTGAAGTGTTGATTCTACAAAAGATGCGAGGGAAAAATTGCACCTTAGTGCTCACACACATACACACACTCTCTCTCTCTCACACACACACACACACACACACACACATACACACATTCCTTCCCCCTCCTCAATCTACTCCCACAACACGGCCCGCTGCCTGGCAGCCGAAGTTAACATTTTCAGAGAAAATATTCCTTGCCTCCAATAGTCCGATGTAATTCATTTTCCATCTCTGTTCATTAATCATTGTTAAAATTAGTGATCCATTTCTTCCACTCTGCCATCTGCACTCAGCTTCCTAACAAACATGACACCTCGGTGCATAATAAAAGCTGACAGCTACGAGGAGGCCTTTCCAAATAGCTTTCTGCATATGTGCACCTCCGTGTCTTGATGCCGTTGTCAGACAAAAGTAGGTTGTTTGGACCACCGCTGGTTGGAGACAAATGCTCGCAAGTGCATGAACATGAATGGGAAAATGTACATTTATATTATATGTAAAACAAAAAAAAAAAAAGCCTTAAACCTTTTTACATTGCTAACGCTAACCCTCCAAAGTGCCGGAAAATACACCGAATTACAGCCGAGTCTATTCAGAACTGAGTCTGTTAATATCTAATTAGGCTTGCTAAAATGAGAAAAGCAGAGAGATCTGGGATGAGATAAATCACGGCATTCAAGGGAAGCAGAGGGAAAGTGAAACGGGTGCAGAAATGTTTAAGTGTACTGTTTACCCATACAAGTTTTTGGCTTTAGTGTCAGCTGGAACCACGCTGTACTTTTCCATTTGCCTTTGCTTCCACCAGCCATGACATCTGTGTGTGTTTGTTGTGATATTGTATATCAGCTCAGCTACACCCTGATCACACTTGGGTAGAAGCTGCTTCAGCCGAGGGAGGAAACAATGATTGGGAGACAGCAGAGGGACTAAGTCGGTGCTGCAGGATCCCCCTGATAGGCCACAGAGGTCTCAACTTCCCTCTCACTTACATGAAATCCAGTGTGCATTTGCTGTTGGCACTTTTTTTTTTTACTTTGCAAGTAGAAGCCTCAGCACATTTTAATGGGATTTAATCCAAAACCCGTGAAAAAAGTACACATTTTCATTCTGATTATTTTCTCGGAATAAAAAAATAATAAAAGGTTTTCCACGGAAATGTGTTCCCCCATTGATAATGATATCTCTAAATAAAATCCAGTTTAAACAAGTGCCTATAAAATCAGATAGTCAGTAAATAATCCATGTGTGATTTAAGCTCAGTGTAAATCGATCTGCTTAGTTTTTTTTTTAAGAGAATATGATTAAAGATCCTGATGAGGTGGGAGAATTATTCCACCTTTTGGCACTTTACAAACATAACCCTTTTGGAAGAGTGGTGATTTAAAAAAAAAAAATGAAAGAAGGTCAGGACAACTCACCCCAACATGTGTAACAAGAGTCTGTTGGAAATTAAAACCAAAGTTAAACTTCGGGGCCTAAACACAAAACTTGATCTGTGGCTGTAAATAAACACTACACAGTCACACACAGTGGTGGCAGCATCATGCTGAGGGGACATCTTTGCTTCATCAAGGGCATAGAAGACAGGGGAGTAAAATAGAAGAAAAGCTGAGAGAGGGTGCAGCAGATTTGCAGGAGCGTGATCCTAAACATAAAGCAGAGCCGCTATAGAACAGTGTCGATTAAAGCATGTCTGAATGTTGGAACGGCCTAGTCAAAGTCTGCCTGATGTCAAAGTTCAGACTTGAATCCAACCGAGAGTCTGTGGAACGCTTGTTCACAGGCCCTCTACACCTAATCTCTCTGATCTTGAGATATTCTGCAGCTGCTAGATGTGTGAAGCTAGTAGCAGCAGACTCCAAAAGTCTTGTAGCTGTATTAGCAGGAAAACGTGGTTCTTCTACTGACTCAATGGAAATGCACAACACAACTTTTAGGTTTGCTCCAGAAAAAAAAAACAACATATACAAACACATCCTATGAAAGCATAATTTCCCTTAAACTTGGAAATGATTACAATTTACACTCCAATTAAATTCCCACAAAACACACATTAAACTCTTTGTTCGTCTGGTGAGGAAAGACGTAAACGTTCAAGAGGTGTCAATACTTTTTCAAGGCACTGGATGTGCCTAAAAGATAGTTGCCTTGATACCCTGGGATACATAGGAATTAAACGTTGTCATCCATTTTCTTCCAGGCCATTTGCTGTGCACTTACTCACAGTTAAATGAAGCAAGGCAACACACTAATGTCATACCATTTAATAGCTGCAATATTAATAATGTCAATGCTTAATAACTGCATTTCTTGGTTGGATGTGAACTAAGCAGGTAATACAACAATCAAGCTATGGGTAAAATCCCTCATGTGCTCTTATTACCCAGAAATGTGGCACAGACGTGCGACTCTCTGCTGAGTGTCTTGCATCAGAGAAGAGCGCTTCCATCTTAAATCAAAATCATTCAAAAATCCACCATGTGAATGTGAATGCCACTGAGGCTTCTCTCGCGGCGCTTACTCAGAGAACCTTCCACGAGTATATCAGCACCCTCCTCCGCGAATTGTCCCTTCTCACGTTCCGCGCACACACATATGTGCACAATCTGCAGCGCGCACGCCCGCGCACACTTGGACATGGATTCTAAAGCGCAAAGATCCAGTGCTACTTTACACGTCTGCTTGTGCTCTGTACACACACTATCAAACACAGTCAGGATCTCAGGATGCTGAGGTGTGTGTGTGTGTGTGTGTGTGTGTGCTCCAGGAACAGCACATCAATCTTTCTAATGCCCTCAAAGAGAAGGCTTTTTCACACCACTAACTGCCAAGGACTGTGAGGGGCAGCGGCTGCAGCGGCTGAGCTGTCATTCAGCTTTTAGCCAAAATGGGGACCCTTCACGCGCGTGCGTACACACACACACACACACACACACACCTACACACATTCCCCTTACCATTCCAACATCTCACTCTACACGATCTAACACACACGCACACCATATGTGTGCAGAGAGTAGACGTGCACACTTTGTGGCAACATAAACATGTCACCTCGCTGGACACTCTCATCAAACATTTCCACTTCAATGAGAAAAGAACACACTGCATTTAAAACACAATTCTTGGTTGGATTCATGCAGTACTTTTTGATTATCAGATTCTCCCTAAATCATCAGACTGTTTTTATCTAAGTTAAGTATTTATTCACAACTGCTTGATTGTGGAAACAACGAATACCACTTAGAAGAATTGGTCAGCATTGATCTAATGTTGCCTGCACCAAAGCTCTGTGCTTTGATTTCACACGTTCCGTTCCTTCTCTAACTGTGGTCACTTTGGCCTGTTCATTCATGGGGCTGTCATCTTTCCCAGCAGTCATCATGCAAAAGGACAAACACGTTATCTCCAAACATTGGTGAGGGTCAGCAAACCAATGTCTCCACAAAATAAAAACATTAAGCTAACCAGTTAAACTAGAACTAGCCTTAGAGATTGAAATCGGCCCATGCTCGATCAAAAATCGTCAAATAAATCTCGTCTTTTTTCGCTTACTGAATGTACCGTATTTTTTTTTTTCAGTCCAAGCTAACCAGAGCACACTTTGGTGTGAAAGTTTTTACTGCAAGACGTCAGCTGTTTGTAGAACAATTTAGCTGTTTAGAAATCAAGTCGGTGAAAAAGCAAAAGGTAAAACTATTTAAAAGGCAACAGTACGTTCCACAGGGATCAGTGGTTTGTTCAATCCTCCTGCTGACTGGGAGCATGAACTGATCATCTTGATATTTCATTATTTTGAACTTTTGAAGTTTTGCCCATTTCAAATATGTCTTTGAAGATTAGAAAAAGGGGTGGTCTGCCACAGGACATCAGTTTATATCCACCTAGAGCAGCAAGTTTTATCAAATTAGCAAATTGTCCTGAAGCCGATTTCCGGGTTCACCTGGCAATCTGGACTTAAAACAGTGGAGCTGCTCTGTGTTAATCTTCTGAGTGTTCAATACTATAGAACATGCACGGTTGGAGGCATGGCCACATTATTTTACCTGATTTTAGATTAAAGCAAATCCTCTCATACACACAATATAACATCAGCCCTGCTTCTACTATCAACTGTTGATGGTTGATGGCATGATGGTCAGAGATAAATGTTTTGAATGCTGTTCAAATCGGACTCAGCTAAAATTGGTATGGCCAGTTTGAATATTTACAAAGACTTCACAAAAATTTGGAGAACATAAACTGGCCGCAATATTAATTTCTAACTGGAAAGTTTAGTAAGAAATGGCATAAATGTGCAGCCATGCTAGATATTGCTGTCAAATATCAGACAATCTATGGATTTTTTTATTTAAGTTAAACTATGAAATGAAAACAAAACGCAAATAAAAACACTTTTACTGATATTTCATCATCCCTGAACTTAAAGCTGCAGCCTCTTACAATTTTGGTGCCTAGTTTTACATTTATTATTCATTTGTTGCATGGAGGGCCACAAAACAGACAGTCTAAAGCAGTGATTGGAGGGCTGGTGCTCAGAGGCAGACGGCGCACAGAAGAGCCGCTAAATCATCTTGACATTCACCAAGATGTAGCCACACAGAAAGCTAGTGCTGCTGTTAGTTCTCCTACCGACTAATTTGGTTCTACTTAACCCCTAAAAACCCCTCGTGCACGCGAACACACAGACACAGGCACACATATATTCTAGGCGAATGGAAACAGGCAGACAGATACACACACTGGCACGCACGCGTGTGTGTGTGTGCGCGCACCTCACAGTGACACATTTAATTCCAGGGTCTCGGCACATCTGAATTACAGCAGCCTGATGAGGGAGAGCGGGCCAGGCCCCTTTGGACTGATTAGCATCATTTAAAAAAGTCTTCCTTTTTCTTCTGCCTGCTTCACTGACCTCTCCCTCTTCCTCTATGACTCTGACATCCACCTCCCAGACGGCATGTGGGTGGCATCCCCAGCAACAGAACTCAATAGGTTGTACATAGCACATACATAGAGTACATGGAAATAATCCCTTTGACCGCTTCTCGTGCATTTCCAAAACAAAGCACAGAAGATATCTCAACAAAGCTAGCGGTTGTCAGTACATCACCAGCATCTTAAAATGATTCTAGTTATTACAATTTTATAATTTCCTCCACCCGTCCCCATTCAAGTTTCTGCACATTAGCTGTCAGCTGGAAAAAAAATACAACCAACTGTTCCTAGTCTTTTTTGTGTTTCTTACAAGAAAGATAAATCCAGCTTTTTGAAAATAATTCTGGTCACAGAAAACACAGACAGTCTTGGCGTGGAAATTAAAGGACCTCCACCCATCCGTCCTACTAAGGTAAAGCTGTTAAAATAAGATAACATAGCATGAGAGCCAAGTTTATCATGACAATGTGGTATATATATATATATATATATATATATATATATATATATATATATATATATATATATATATATATATATAGATAGATAGATAGATAGATAGATAGATAGATAGATAGATAGATAGATAGATAGATAGATATAGATATATACATATAGATATTTTTTTATACCAGCAAACTTTTATTGTCAGCATGTGTTACCATTGTGAAATTTCATATATATGTATAGTACATTGGAACTACATAGATATGAAGATGGCATTAGATATGAAGATGGCATTAGATATGATTTCATTTGGGTCCATTTTCTGCATGTGTAAAGTAAATAAGATTTAGCCTGTGGTATTTGTGCTTATTTCCCCCCTTCTAAATTATATAAGCCTTGCACATGGCTTAAAATTTTGTAAAGCTTTTCTCAAAATCCTACTTATGGTTGCCATTCTGTGCCAAAAAGTTCATCTGGCCTGTAAATTTAAGCATGGATTACAAATATTCAAATCATGAGCTTACTGTTCAAATAAACATTTTCAACGGGGAGGGGAAAAGTTGCAAAGCGTACACTTTCAGCATAATTCCTCCTCTGGTTACCCCCCCCCCAAACGGGCCCTCTCCACCCCATCCCATCACAACTACTTTTGCTTTGAATATACTGAAACAATAAAAAAGGGGCGAGAGAGCGGAGATGGATGGGTGGGGGGGGGGGGGGGGGGACATAAGAAAAGTTTGGCCTCTTCATCTACCAAGCGGCTGGATAAACAGTGTTGATGAAATATGTAATTAATGTAATTGTAACCACCTATGAAATTACAGTCAGGTGGGTGGGCTCGGCTGTGGCCCCTGTTACTCCCAGCTATAGGACAATAGGGCACCTTATTACAGTTTTAAAAGGGGGAGGGGTGGAGGCCGAGGGAGCGAAAGAGGGGGGCAGGCTTAAGCTGGTCAGCTGCTCACCACATGGTAGAAATAATAGGGACTGAAGTCACAATCATTTCAGCTTTGCTTTAGCTGTGCTAATCAGTGCCGTATAAATCAGGGACAAACTCCCAGACACCCAAGGATCTCTAAGATTCAGAATTTCAAATATTCATTAAACACAATGATGCTGAGTATTGTGCAATATTGAAACAAGAATTTTTATCATGCGCGATTATTTTCTTAAGGAGAATGCAAAATATGCTTAAACTGCAACTCAGCACTACAGCGTAACGGCTTAGACTACCATTTAACATCTACTATCAACCCTTCTGGGGATAGCAGCTCCAGAGTATGGATAAGGAAAGCAATAACGTCGGTCCATATAAACGTATCGACACATAATGCAGACCACTACCTGAACCTTTTCATACAAACCGCCCGTCTTATCCCCAAGATTAAAATAGCCTCTTCTCCACTCGCCGTCCCTGCCCTGCCTGGCATTAAAATCCACCACATTTGCAAAATTGCAAACAGATGCAACTCAAGTACCTGCAAATAATCTGCCAAGACCAATTTCAAAAGGGAGATTTCAGAATATGCGGGAGTCATTAGAGGGAGTATTATTTCAGCGATGAGTGCGAGAGGGCCAGCAGTGGATCACCCAACCAGATGGGTTCTGCTGCCTTTTATTCAGGAAGAAAGGAGCCGACATGTTCTTCATCTCCCCCTCAAAATGAAGATATATATATAACGTGCGTGAAACAATTACAGCGGAATATTGGAAGTTTCAGAAACCACAAAAGAATGTCAAATTTCCTTTCGAGTTTCTCAAAACAATCTTTTCATCTCCTTCCCAGTCAGGATGCTTTGGGATGGCGGAGCTGATGAGGGGAGGGATGGTGGGGGGGGGGGGGGGGGACTTCGATGTAAACGAGGATCCAGACACAGAGATCTGAGGCTTTATTGTTTTGCATCGAGTGTTAAATGTGAAAAAGAATTAAGGAAGGTAGAAGCCTTATAAAGGGGCCTGTGGCGTATGTAAATGAAAGATGTTTCGGAGCCGTAATTTGCGGCTGCTGCTGTTGTTCTGTTTTTCCGACAGCCTTCTGAAGTTCGTCTGGTCGCTCAGTGGCACTTTTAAAGTGATGCACAACAAAGCCTTCACCAATTAAAGACGATTTTAACACCAAGAACTGCAACAAACTTCATTAGATCCTCTACCCGGCTTCTGACAAAAAAAAAAAAAAAAAACCCGTTCAGCATGCGTCTGCGAGCCGCCGTGATGAATATTTATAATCAAAACACACATTTTTGTTCCTTGATAGCTATTCAAGGCACTGACCAGCTATTAAAACAAATGAAATGTTTATATCAAATGGAATTTGATTAGTTGACTAGTTATTATTTCTTGCCGGGAAGCAGAATAACAATTTAAGGCACTTAAAAAAATGATCAAAATCACCAAGCCCTTGCAACAATACACATTCAATCAAATGCTTCATAATTGTAACAGTAGGAAGCATTTTAGGCATTCCACCCACAACAAACAGGCTTTGTTCTCCTGTTATGAGAGGCAGCGAGGGGACACAATCAAGTGCGTGAGAAAGTCAGGAACGCAGGATTTCAAGCAATTCCTTCCTCTGTCTCTTTCTCTCTTTCTAGTCACCTCCACACACCACTAGCCTTTTTTTTTTTTTTTTTTTTTTTAGGGTCACCCATATTATTTGCCTCCTGTTTCATTGCAGTTGGCAAAAAGAGAATTTGGTAATTGAGCAGTACAGAACATGTGCCCTCCCTGCTCGAAGATGACAGATGGATTATAAAAACTTCAAAGGCAAAGCATTTGGAGCACCAGGGGAGAGATGCTAGGTATTTGAACTATCATTCTTTACCCAGGAGACAATGACTGCCTGACATGGTGCATACATCAAGGAATAGTGCAACAGCAAAGACATAATCCAACGTGCATATGCACACACACACACACACACACACACACACACACACACCCTCTTTTCCCTCTAACCCCCGTCGTTGCTATATATTTAACATCCTGTTTTGAATAAGTTTGTGCAACGCTTGGAACAAAACAAGTCAAGGGACAGTAACGTTGACGAAGGAGGAGAGAGAAGATATAGTACTGAATCTTATCTCTTTTATTTTACTTTACTTGTTTTATTTTTTTATTTTTTTGTTGGATTTTAGAGTCTGAACTGAAGCGTTCTTGTCCACACAGTGAGATTAGCTTTGTGTTTAAAGAAAGAAAAACAACGAACCAAACTGTGTGCGCGCGTGAGGGCAGAACAGAGGGAGGCAACGCCTGTAATCATCTTAAAAGTATGATTTATGAAAAGGGCCATCTGCTTCACCTAACTTAAGCACCGAGGCAACCTTTAATAATATAGCAACACGAGGAAAGAAGGGGATTGCAGGGGGAGGTGGGGGAAGCGCTCTTCATGGCAGTAGCTCACAGTGATTTCATCAAACTTGTAACCCAAGTGCAAGTCTCCCCTCTCTCTCCCCTGGACTTCCTGTTGCCTCCCAGCCTCCTCAGCAACCAGCCATTAGTTCAGAAGGAAGCTAATCACTGTTGACCTCCCCTGTCAAAGCATTTAACCCTGGCCCCTCCTCTTGACCCTGAAGGAATTAGCACCACACACACACACACACACACACACACACACACACACACACACACAGGCAACCTGTCTTACAGATGTGAAAGATCCCCCTACTCCTTTCACCTTGAGGAGGGGACAAGTACTTGCATCATTTTTATGTAGTCCCTTGGTTTTTGGTTACCCATTTAGGGCAGCACAGGAGCACAGTAGCTACCACTGTGGCCTCACACCAATAAGGAGTTGGGTTCAGATACGTCCCTCGGGTTAGCATGTTCTCCGTTTGCATGTGTGGGCTTTCTCTGGGTGCTCCAAATGTCTTCCTGTATTGCAAAACAACTGAGATAATTTGCTTTGGTGCTCAGCTCCTACTCTGCAAAGATGGCCAAACCAATAACCAAAAAATCAGGCAACACTACTGGGCTTGGTCCTTTACAAAAAGAATCTGTTGGCATTGTTCTCTAAGTTCCATTGCTAATCCGACTTTATCGGGGGACTCCAAAAACCTGATGGACACACCACCTCTGAAACATCACAGGGTTGTTGGGGTCTTAATGTCTTCTAGCTACATCATGGGGTGATGCAAGTCACAAGAACGCCAAAGCCTTGGAGTTGATTCAGGTTCTTCGTTGTTGACGCCTCAGTCTTTACTGTCCCAGGCAATCTCTTGACCTGGCTATGGCTTGGCAACAACCACCAGCACAGGGTGGGTGGGGTAGGTCATGTTAAGTGTATGTCATGTGACAGTCTGTCACACACATTTCCAATTTGAGATTTGGCCCTGGTGCCCAACTCCTTTGATCCCAACTCACTCCACTTTGTCAACACTCTTGTATACTATACAGTGTTTACTCAGCACCATCTGTGGGAATGCCTTTAAGAAAGAGTTGCAACTTTTTCCAAATTTTTTGCGATTTCAAGAGTTTGCTCCTTTTTTCTCAAAAAGCTTTCACACACACACACAAAAAAAATAAAGACCGCTATTTTTATCATTCAATACAAACGCAAAACTTTCTTGACAAACCTGTCATGGAAACTGCATATCATCTGCTCTCGACTGTTCCCTTCCTTCCTCACTCCTTTCATCCTTGTCTTTCTCCTCCTCCTCGAAGCCTCGCAGCATGTGTAAGCAGAGGCGCACGTGCTCCCCTCGCCCTCATTACGAGCTAACTATGCTGTTTGATTAAAAGTGTGTACAGAGAGGAAGAGAGAGAGAGAGAAAGAGAGAGAGAGAGAGAGACGAAGAAGAGGAAGAGGGGGTGGTGGTGGTGGTGGGGGGGACAGGCCGAACCTCCATAATTAAGATCACTTCACAGATTACCTCTGGCAACAAAAGCGCGGTAAGCGGTCGCCCGCAGCCTCAGAAATTAGATGAAAAAGGGGTGTTGAGGAGGAGACTGACCTCTGCCGGGCTCCACATGAACACAAGTAACGGCTGAATCAGACACCCCCCCCCCCCCACACGCACACACACCACCACCCCCCTTCCCAGCTGCCCCCTTCTTCCCAACGTGAACCGAGACACACACACACACAGGTAGTCGGAGCTACAGCGAACCATGGGAGAGCGCACAGCTTCCAGGGAGAGGAAGACACCAGCACCTGAGGGCTGACACTGACGCATGGCTGCTAAGCACACTATCAGCAGACCTGTCCACCGGCAATTATGATATACTATTCGGAGGGTTTAGGAGCGCAAATTCCCGCTTCGAAGAAAACCGCTGGCTCAGTTTTAATTTGCCTTTACGTTTAGAGAACAACTGGAACACGTAGCTGCGTCTACCAAAAGTAATGCCGTTTCAGTTTTAAGTCCAGTGAAAGCTCTTGCATGAACGGCGTCCTGGGTGAGCCCTACTTGTGTTACAACACCCCAGAATTCATCAGGTTTAAGCAGGTGAAATGAAGAACAGATCTCTGTCAAAAATGGATTCCGTCACTTTAGAAAGTCGTTCACATGGAACTGAAGCCATTTTCAGGCTGGAGTGTTTAATAGAACAAGCAATAACTCACGGAATAAAAGTGAACATTTTAGAATTTTGGACCCTTTTCACTACATTTTCTAGTTTAAATTTTATTGACTACCAAGTTTTACAATTGATTCCCTTATTGTAATAACCAGTGATGTCTCTGGCATAATAAGTTAAGAGGGCACAAAAACTCAACCCCTATTAGCAGCAACACTTTTTTTTGTTGTGATGGATACAAGCTGACTTTGATCAATTTTAAGTTAAACTGTTAAATTAGCATAAACCAACACACTAGAAAATCCACTTTATATAAGCTAGATATAATATTTTTTTTATATATAAAATTACAAATAAAAGCTCACTAATATTGTTCATTTACTGAACAGAAAGGATTTACATCAATCCTTCAATGAGTGTGCAAGGAGAACTAACACTAGACTAATATTTGCTATTTTCCTATGTTTTATTTTTTTTTCTACAATTAATTGCAACTGTTATTTTTACTTGCTTTTATTGTTTTTATTTTTCCAATGTTTTAATCATATAAAGCACTTTGTGTTGTACTGAAATGTGCTACACAAATAATTTCGCCTTGCCTAGATGGTCGCACACTATCCGGCAGGACGTAAACGTAACATGTGCAATTCAAGTATTTTCATTGGCTGAGCCGAGCTTGGGGCCCTAGTATTTGTGCCCCACACTGAGAACGTGTTGGGCATGCCACTGCAATTTCAGATGTTCATTATTTAAACAAATGTTGGTGGGCGGGCCCCAATATCGAGGTGCCTCAAGAGGATTTAGCCTACTGAGCTTGATAGTATTCTGGCAGACTTAGATATATAGACACAAATGTTTCTAACAGAATTTTATTGGTAACGGAATCCTACCTATAAAGAACGATCATGCCCCACTAATTATTGCCAACATAGAGCTCCACAGCGACTGGTGGGTCCTGGTCCCACTGGCCCCAAATGCAGAGACGCCACAGGTAATAACATTAACAGAAGACAAAATGTCACTGATAAATCAGAACATTCATCAGAGGCATTAAGAGTTTAGAAGGACCTTGAAGTTAACAGAGCTGTTTTTTATATTACAAAGGTAAAATGAGCGCTTCTCTCCAAAGGGGCTTGATATCTGAGTAAGCTAACCTTTGGGGCAACACCTGCTTCATACTGTACGAAGCTGCAACATTTTTCCCTCAAAGGTGATAATTGGTTGACAGCTGTGACCTTGTGTTTTATTGCGATGATGTATACCCCTCTCATATAAATAAACGTAACAATATAAAAAAATGGTTAATTTGCCAAACACCACATCGGGCTTACGCAATTCGATTATAAATGTGCTACCCTCCTTCAAGCTGGGAGAGAGTACAGGTGAGTTTAAGGGCACAGCAAAGACACTTCAGCTCAATGCTTTCTGCCTATTTTCCATCACACAATTGCAGGGCTCGCAGCGATTTAACTGATCCGTCAAGCTTCAAATCTTAACTGCAGTTTGTGGGATATTTTATATAGAAGAAAATATTACGTTTGAAAAAACAGTAACTTCCACCTGCGTTCTACTTCTTTGTCCAACGAATATGCTTTACACACATCTGCAGTTCAGCCATCTTTATTGCAGTTACTCCAACCAATCCTCTAGGGGGAGCACAGTTAAACCAGAACGTTCTATTGCTTCATAACACAAGTCGTTTTCACTCACGGCCACAACACCCCCCCACTGCCCTTCCCGACCACACTGAAAAAAACAAACAAGTATGGCCTCAACTACTCATGTCCTGATATCTACCCATCTATTTCAAAACTAATTTTACCAGAATGAGTCAGAAGTAGGCTCACGGTAAAGCTGGAATGCAGTTTTTCTCTCTCGCCAGTCAATGAATGGCAGGAAATATTTAAACATGAGTTGTATTCAACATACAGCTTTGTAATTAATGACGTTATTGTTTTAATACCTTTTTGGGAGCAAGTATTCACATTGACCACCAGGGGCAGTGTGGGGCCTTGGCTTGAAGTTGAGGGCACTGCCCTACAAGATCCTGAGGATATTGTGTGGCTTCTACTTTGTTTTTATCAGTTAAGGAATAATCAATTGTTCATTGATGGACTGAAGGAATAAGAAACCCTGATATGAAAATTGTAAAAACTGTTTAGGTTTATGTTATATGGGAGTTGAGGTATTAAAAATGTGTGGACATTTTGTTGTGTGTCTCACTTCAGTGCTTCTGGATTTCATTCTGGGTCTTGATACTGAAATGGTTGGTCACATGTCATGTTGTGGCTCCTAATTTATTTTAGAATGGTCTGGCAATAAACAATAAAAATGTATTCAAATAAAAATAAAAATGTATTTCATTGTTGCCGTGTGCAGACTTAATGCCTCTGTAATATGTTGAACCCTTTCTAAAAAAAACCCTAAAAAAAACTTTGGGGGAAATGCATTCCTTCATAATTTCTATCACATGGTGAATATTAACTTTTTTGACTTTATTATCCATAAAAATGCACTAATAAGGATCAGATGCTAAAGAAACCAAATGCATGCATGTGCCATTTGGTGATTTTTAGCATAACTATTTTCCTATTTCACAATCATTTTGTTTCACATGAGAACATAAAGTAACGGTTAGAATTCCAATTTTCAATCCGTCCTCAAATCTATCTGCTGTGGAGCTTTGAGGAAAACAAATTGTCTGAGTCTAAAGGACCAGGTCATGTTTTAGTTGCATTTAGGCTCTTTACTTGTCACCTTCCTTCTAATACTTAGTATCCTCAGTCTCAGTGGTGTCCCAAGCTCTTCACCTTACTCCCCCTGCCTTGCAAACCAATTTTGATCTCTGGTTAAAAAAAAAAAAAGTGGGGGGAGGCCATTTACTCTAATCACAGGGATCTAGAAAGAGCGCCTCGAAGCCCTTGGGGACTGATCGGCAATCAGAGAGATGAAGGCTACAAGAGGGAGAGAGAGAAACAAACCTGAGCTCAACTTCAGAACTGCAGGCCTCTATCTCAAATCTGAAGCTGTTCTGTCACCAGACTGTCTTGCTGGTAGGTGGGCATGTTAAGGGTTATTTGGGGAAATGGATTTTAGGTCTTGGTGTAAATGTGGAAAATCTAGCTTAATTGCTTAAGGTAAGGTGAGAAAGGATGCTACAACGTGTAAGGCGTAGGTTTTCAGCAGCAGATAAAAGGAGCAACACTGGACAAAAATGCCGTCTGTTGTAAGAAGTAAAATCTAATATCTTTAAATTCCTGCAGGAGCATTTCCAAACATGTTTTTGAATAGTTTTGTCATCCTATTTCCCATCAAGGATTTGGAATATCACAGCCAACAGTATCTATTTAGGTCCCAACTCAGTCTATGGTGAAACCAAGGTAAGACAAATTTAGTGTTTTAATATGAACAAAGCAAAAAACAATTCCATTAATTTTAGTCATTTACAACATCTCAAGCTGAAGTTGTTCCTATCCATGGCGTATACCAGTACTGCAGTGGATCTTAAGCAGTTTTATTTTTGTGAGAGACCACCAAGTGTGTTGCTGCTTTCCCATATGTATAATATCTATGTTACAATAATACACAGTTGTGTTGGTTGTGGAATCCTGTTTTTTTTTTTTAAATTAGGTGCTGTTCCTTTCAAAATAAAATTCATTTGGAAAGCAGTTGGCGGTACAAGCGATGACTCTAGATTTCCAGCATGACTGTCAAGTGTCTGACTCTATTGGCAAATCCTTCTAAATTATAACTGCTAACTTTTGCTGACCTTTGAAGGTCAATTAGCCAGTCGAGCTGTTTCTTTAGGGCCATATCCTGCTATGTGTGCACAATGTCAAAAATGAAGAACCTAACCGTAACCCACCACCTTGTGGTGCACCACAGATAACCAAAAAAAAAAAAACTGTACGTTGAAAATCAGATTTTAGATTTCCTACTTAAAACTAATTCAAAACACATGCACTTCATATTCTCTTTTAAAAGCTCCAACAACCTTTCTAACATATTTAAAGGTCATCATGTTGATACCTTTGCCAACCTGTGAAAGATCGCTTTTCCCCTTTCACTTTGAAATCTCATTCAGATCTTGTTTGAACAAAGGGACTACTCATGTTATATTTCAACCAAATATAGCTCTCAGGTAAACACTTTTACTAATTGCAATTGTTTATTTGTGCTGTCAGTTATTAATTGATATATTCTCCATGATTTAAACAAAAAATATACAATTCCTTAAATTCTTTTGGTATCTTCTTGTACAATAGTTACTATAGAAAACATTAACAGAGGAATGTTAACCACCACTACGGTCGCAGCCAAACTGGGACAGAATGATCAAGAACAACATTTAACAGCAGATAAATCAGCCTCTTTCTTATTAAAAGTGTGTGGGTACAACAAAACAGGTATTAAAAACCTCGGCTCTGAGGTTGGGAAAACAACTTGAGCTCGTGATCAGCAGTAATAAGGCTCACTATAACGCCACAGACTAAAAAGCAAAAGACAAAGAGGGAGATAAGCAGGAGGTGGGGGCTGGATCAAGTGAAGCATTTGAGGAGCAAAAGAAAAAGACGATTTGAGAAAAACTGAAATTGGCCGGGATCAATTAGGTTTCTTTGACTACAGAAGTGGGAGTTCGTCTCATATGACTAAGGAGAGGCATTAAAGAAAGGAGTGTGTCATCGAGGGAATTCTCTCGCATCAGAGCGCTCTCTTTTCAAATTCAACGCAAGCGCTAACGTGAATAAATAATAGATAAATTCTATTAGCTTCCCACCTGGAACAAGACTTTTTAAAGTAGTTCATGAAAGACCAGCGACTCCTGGAAAGCGAAGCCGGAGCCACACGCTGTCACACACACAAATGTAACGTGTGTTTTTGCCTGATGAAATAAAACACCGGGAGGCATCAACTTCACAAGCCGAGGAGCGTTTTCACCCCGCTAATGCGCGGCTTTAACACGAGTCCTCTTTCTAAGGGGGTGGTGTTCCAAAAGGTGGACACAAATACTCCTTCCTGCCGCTATTTTGGAGCTCAATGGAACCTGATGGGAATCTTCTTATACAGATTTATTGTTCCACGAGCAGTCGCATAAATAATATGTAAAACAATACCCGCTCATACGTAAGACATTTCAATGTGCTCAATTTTAAAATGAAATCTTTATATTTGCTTTTTTTTCCCCATAAATGGCCAAAATAACTAATTTGGTTTCGTCTTCCTTTGAGCTCTGCTCTGGGGTAAATGAGCGTTGTGCTCTGTTTGGGACAGGTCTCAGTAACAGGAGTATTTTTCTGCTCAAGCTTTAGTCAACAGTCATGAGGGCTTGTTTGTACATTCCAGGGCTGGAGCAGGTCCAACTTCACCATTTTGTTTTGCTGTTATGCATAAATGTGTTGTAGGGAGATTTTTCAGGAGGACAGATGTGTTGATAAAAGCCAAGGACTGAACTCTCCCTGATCTTTTCCGAAATTCAGAGGAGGTCCCACGTTCTCTCACAGCAAGAGGTGATGCTCCATAAAAATTCAAACCCTGAAAGAAGGCTTGTTTTTGAATGTGCTGTCCTAAAATAGATGCAAAGCTAAACAAGAAGACATGTATTTACCTTTTTCTATGTAAAAAAAAACGGCACAGTAGCAGTCCTTGGTCTCAAAGCAGCTTTGCCTCGGAGATGTGGTCGAGGCTGTGCCAGTCATTTATAGAAGGCTGTGTGTTTAATGCCTGGAATGCTCATTTGCCTTTTGGGTTTACTTATTTACTTTTGCATAAATGGGAAACAGTAATGTGGTATTAAAGGGCTTCTCAGGGGGAAAGCCGTGTTTTTAAATGCAGCCTTTTTAAAAAATGCTCCCTTGGTTTGCTATATTAAGGCAGGCTTGATGATTAATGCGGCACAGATCTAATTTTTCTTGATTAATATTAATAATAATAATAAATTACAAAAAATAATGCCAGACATGAAATGAACAACACTGCTCCCCTACACGCAGACACACACACACACACACACACAGAGAGACACACACACCCCTCCTTTGCTCAAAGTCATAATATACAGAATGAGCTGCCGGGCTAAAACGAGGGGCAAATAATCCCAAATTTCCCAACAGAAAAATAGAAAATGTGAAATGACTGCCTTGATCAAGTGGAGCTGAGGAATCCTTCACACCAGCCACAGCTGCACCACCGCCACTGTCACTTGGAATAAAAACGTAAACCTTTCACAGCTTTCGATTGAGTCTTTAATTCAGCCCGATGTGACATTAAAACCCTTTCGCTTGACTTCCAGTGGTTGTGACAAATGTACCGGCGCTTAATGGAGGTGCGCAGACAGGCCGGCATTTCAGTGACTTTTATCAAAGTGAATTTATCAATTCAGGCTCGCAGGATCTGTGGCAGCCGCTTGTTGAGAGGGAAGCCTGCAGAATCTGTTAGGTAAATCATCTCTCCTTTTCTGCCTCTCTGCTGCTCTCCTTCTGCTCGTCGTGTTCCTCGCTGAGCGCCGTTTCCCCCTCTGCCTCCCCATCTTCCATTCAGCGTCATATTATTTTTCCCTAACAGCAAGATTCCTTGCCAGATAGGTGACTTTTAGAGTTTTTTTTTTTTTTAAATCGTAAAAATAACAAAAGAAACAGGCATCCCGTAGTACGCGTTTTAGTAGCTTCGCACACAAATCCCAATTTAACACGTTTACTTCAGCCCAAACTGCTTCTTTCTTTCTTTTTTAATTCAAGATGTTTTTTTTCAAATGATTATTTGTAATTTTTTTTTGTTTATTCAGAATCTGAACCAAAGCGGCACATTTGGATCGGGAACGAAAAGAGGAGAAGACAGAAGAACCAAAGGCAGGTAGGAAAAACGAGGCTTACGGTTGGGGAAGATGGTGGGGAGTTGACAGGCGGCATCGGAGAGGCAAAAAAAAAAAAAAAAAGAGAGAGTGAAACAGCGCAAGGGGAAGTGCGATAAGAAGGCTTTTGAAGGGTCCTCTCAGGCGCTGCGATTGCTCGCGATCAAAGTGTCTGAGGTACTTGAACCTTGCCCACCTTTCCACTACCTCGCTAAGGAGATCCTGCCCCGCAAACCACCTATAAACCACTCGGACACATGATCCACTCACACAGATGTGGAGTGGAAACACACAAAAAAGGCAGAGAGAAAAATCCTTGCTCTTAGACACACCATCATTTACCATTAGTCCTCGATTAACAATTGTCTGTTCCACTTTGGAGTAAAAGGGTACTTATCGCCGAAAGAGAGCTTACCTAACAGTCTCTCTCACATCGTGCCGATTAAAATGTGTACTTTTTTAATCTATGACTGTAACGTTTAAGCAACAAATCCTTTGGCTAAACACAGGTGAGGCTATTACAGGATAGAGACAGGACGCAAAAAAACATGGACGTCCTGCTGTGACCACCAGCAAGAGAAAAAAAAAAAGTTTCAGCAGAGACAAATGCATTTTCTCTAAATACATATATTTCTTGTAATTGCGTGGAAATGAAACAAAATAGAACGGCAGCATTAATTCATCTTTTCGGGAAATATTGGGAGAAGAGGAAGGCAGGGAGGCAGACAGGCACGGAATCGGCTCTCCGACAAAAGAGCCATCTTCCCCGAGTAACAAGTTGGTGCAATGAGTGTCGACAGAAGAGGAGCTGAAATCCCCCCCTGGGCTACAGAATATCCCGCTATTGTAGTCTTAACCCGCGAGACCTGGCTGGGAATGTACAGCTTTCACAGTCACTTCTCATCCTATTTGTAGCACTGCCGTTGATGTGCGAGCGCCTGTGCCACAGCAGGTCACTCTTTTTTTTTTTTTTCTTCCTCTCTTTGCACCGCTCCATCTCCCTCTCCTGCCTCCAGTCCACACCACCTCTCCCTTCACACACCTCACAAGACTTTTAGAAAAGAAGTGGGCAGATTATTCTAGGGAACGTTTTTTTTTTTTTGGTGACGCCCCGATCACAACTGGCCCCCGCCGTTATCAGCGTTTGTTTCGTCATTTTTTTCCTTTTTCTTTTTTTGTTTATATTTATTTTATAATTTATTCATTTTCTAATTCATTCCGCCGGGGAAGTTTCATTAAAGATCCAATTATGCAAATGAGGTGCTGGAGAAGCAGCTGAACGTGCACTACAATGGTGTACAGTAATCGTTAGGCTCGCCGTACGGCAGATCCGGGGCCAGATTTATGAGCGCTACCGAACGGGAAACGCCTCCATCCTTTGGTGAGAACCTCTTGATCATAATTAAAGGTGCGCGTGTTCTCCCCAGCGCTCCCAAACCTTCCTCTGAACACCCCCTCTTTTTTTTTTTTTTTTTTTTTGGGCCCCCCCTCCTTGGATCTTTTGACGGGCTCATTAGCAGAGGTCTGCAAGTTTACGGAGGTCGCATCCAAAAAAATAAAAAAAACGTAACGCAGCTAAAGAGCAGACATGACATGAGGCAGTCAGTGATGGTGGGCGAAAGGGGGTGATAGACAGGGCCTGCTTAACACACACACACACACACACACACACACACACACACACGCTTCCATCTCATGAAGGCTGGAGGTATTTACCACTGTCTTTGCAGGGCGCAGCTGAATGCTAAGCAGCAACAATTCTCTGCTTCAGGACCTCTGATTGATGTGTGCTTGCCGGTTTGTGTTAAGCTGTTGTCTGTGGAAATGACACGGCTGAAAACACAGCGATCCTCGGCGCACCAAGGGGGAAAAAAAAACAGCTCTGCCAGCCACATCGCGTCGCACCATCATAAATCCACAAGCCGAAACAAACTTTTTAGGAATTAAAAAAAATAATAATAAAAACAGAGAACGCAAGCAGGACACAAACCAACGGCCAAACAACAACGCGTAAACGTTACGGGGGGTTTCATCGGGGATGTTGGGGCAAAGAGGCAGAATAGCACAGTGTGTGAGGGGAGAGGGTACGGACTGGGAACTTAGGTACATGTACACGCTGAGAGACAGATTATCTGAGACTCCTCTGATAAGCAGAAATCACCTCCTCCATACTCAGACCTACGCCATCCAGACTTCGCCATTGCCCCCTCTCCCCCCCCCCCAACCCCCCAACCCCACTTCCTTTCTGCCCAGACAAGCAGACGCTCCTTGTGATGGCACCCTGGCATGAGAGGATGAGTCGAGCCTATCTGTCAACGCCTCATCTGCCCCACACTCTTTATTCTTAGATCAAGCTGACGTCCATGATTAGCCTCCGCTCCTCCATCTCAGCCCACCCGACCCCACCTCTCCGCCAGGTCCCAACTACTGGATCTTTTTTCTTCTTTTTTTTCTCGTGTTTGCAGCTTAACGTTAACTATACAGGTCTTAAGATGTAAATGCTCTGAATCGCTTATCGTAACTGCATTTAACCGAATGAAAGCCTAAAAGCAGCTGAAGCAGGAGTAAAGGTCAGAGGCACCTTTTGTCTGGGATCGCCACAGCAGACACTGATCATGACAACCTGTTGGCCCGGAGGGCGCGGAGGTTAAACACTTTAACCAACAGGAAGAACCTCATTTTTGTGAGATTTATCGGGATGTTAGTCGAAGGAAACTCACATGCGCTCTTGTCATCATTACACGCACAAGGCAACTGCGTGTTGAGCCTGACACCCTGCTCCCCCCTTTCCTGGCTTAAACTCTGGAGATCAAGGTCAAGGAGTTACAAGCTCACCCCTAGCCTGGTGCGCGTGTGTTACAGTCAGCGCAGAACACACCCACACAGAGCGCCTTTGCTCTGCCGACACAGTGAGGGAGACAGGCTGATCAGAAACCAGAGTGGAAACCAAGGGTGGAAAGGGGGGAAAAAAGAAATCCAGCCGGTACCCATCCAGCGCGCTCGAACAGTAGGTAACCAAAAAAAAAAAAGGAGGAGGGCGAGGCAGGAGGGCTGCTGCTTTCACAATGACTGCACATATCAATTAATGGCTGGCTGATGAGCAGAGCTGGCCTGATCCGGCCTGCCCACCATTGCCCTGATCCCAGCGGATGGGAAAACCTGGCCCTGCAGCCTGTGCAGCTGGAGCCCTCTCCCCATAATTACATGAGAATGAGGGGGTGGTGGGGGGGGGGGGGGGGATCAGGAACCACAGTGAGGCTGCAGATCTGACAGGGAACTATTGCACATGCATGAATCCCAATCATGGGGCACCATCGTGCACGCACGTCGGCTTTCTTACACTTTCCTATGTATTTTCCTTTCTTTTTTTTTATTTTATCTGATTGTATAACACGTCAACATGCAAATAATTGACCGCGTGTCAGACTGACAACACATCTGCTTCAGTGAAGTGGGCCTCCTGACTGACTGACAGCTCGCTGAAAGGAGAACTGATTTGATGCCATCCTCGGCATGCCATCCCTTCTCTACGTCTCTCTCTCTCCCTTGTTTGCAGCTGAAAGATGTGTATGAGCGCAGTCAGTCATGGTCCGTGCCCCCCCCCCCCCCCCCCCCCACCCCCCCACCCCATCCATAGCAGCGCCGTTACGGAGCACAGGTGGTAAAGCGGCTGACGCTGGATCGTCGACAGGGCGACTCCCAGGAGCAGATTTCGAGCTCCGTCAGTCAGAAAGTTGCAGCATGAGAATGTGTCAAATTCCTCGTGCTGCTGTGTGTGAGTTATTTCGCTCGTCAAATCTCTTTCAAAAACGTTCGTTTCTACGTCGCATTTTTAACAGATCGAGGCAATTTTCTCCATTTAAAAGCTTGCTTTTGCTGACATTTAGAGCCGTCTGATCAGGGTGCGGTGATGAAAATGAGACTTATGCGAAGGCTGAGATTTCGAGGAGAGACTGACAAATCGAAACAAAAACTGAGCACCACCAGCATCTGAGGACACCTTAGCTGCATGACAGAATTCCCTCCAAAAGGCCAGTGTGGAAAAGCAAAGCGAGGCCTTATTCCAGACCAGTCTTCTCAACTATTTCACCCAAAAGCGACTGACAGCATCTCCGCTTGTAGCAGAGCGGAGAGGTCCAGGCAAAGGGCAAACAGGTCCGTGAAGCAGCTCTGCACCGTCATCCATTTCATATTTCTCCTGTGATAAAGGAGTAAAAGGAACTGACAAAAGGGGTTTACGCCCAGACACTATTTCAGACACAATATCCGCCCAGTGCATACCATTACACAATGACAGCATCCAAGCCCGTACAGTCCATCTATTTATTCCATTTTCCCTGCACAATGAATCCAAGGAGGAAGCAACTTTTCTGGGGGTGGGGGGGGTGAGGACAGAGGGGACCCGGGATAACTTGGGGAAAGGTTAGGGAAACAATGTGACAGAGTGTGTGGAGATATTTAACGTGTCCCGGTAAAGCTGGTAGCTGCTTGGGGGTAAGCGGGGGTCAAATCATTCAGGGGTCACTTTTACTTCCACGAAAGAAAAAAAAAAAAAAAGGAAAGGAAGCAGCTCCCCACCCAAGACGCACGGTATGACATGGGCTTTAAATGGGATTAGAGAGCTCAAACATCCCCGGTGCCATGCATAATTGAATTTATTTATTTATTTATTTTATTCGGAACTGCCTGTTTATGTTTAAATATATAAAATTATTTTAAATATATAGTTTTTTTTGTTTGTTTTTTCCTTTCTTTATTAATTGTTGATGCAAAACGTTTTAAAGATTTGAGGTTTTTTTTTTTTTTTTTTCCTGAAACCAGGAACATGACACAAATCTGATCTGTTCACTCCACTGGTATGCCATGGCCTCATGAACTGTCCTTTTCTATTTTACACACAGACCTTTTCAGAACAGCCCCGACAAAGTGTTATCAAAACAGAAATAAAATGGGTCAGTTTCAGCACTTCATCCATTAGAACATGACGCTTTGACGGATTAGAGGTCGGTCTCGGTGCACAAAATGGCAGGTCTCACCGGTTCTTCTTCCATCTCACAAGTTTAGTTGTTTTTTAATTTTTTTTTTTTTTTTTTTTCTGTTTTTGGACACGTGGTGCCAGAGCTTAACTTCTTTACACCGTTGCCTTTAAATCCCAGCTGCAGGTTAGGGGGAAAATAAAGTTTTCCAAGCAGCCGGGAACACGGCCACATACTTCTGTAAAAGTCCCACGCTGTGCCACAGATCCCTAATGCGCCAACGTCGCAAAGCCGTGAGCAGCGAGCGGCTTTTACGCACAGGCTTTGTGGGAAAACACGAGCAAAACAAATGAAAAGCCGTAACGGACATTTAGCGTCGTATTTCTTTTCTGCTCCAAATGAAACTAGTTCAGCACGCAGAGACTTGCAAGGTGTCGCTTCCGAGCAGCTCCATCTCTCTCGGTCCCAGCTGCTGTTTTACGACCCCTCGCTCCGGATAATTGCACCCTTATTTTCTAATCATGATTCGGGGAGACATCAGGGGACCCCCGCTGCGACACACACACAGAAACAAGCCCGAGTAAGCCCCCCGATAAGATAAGACCCCTTTTGCTTTGAGCTCCACACTTCTTACCTTTTTTTTTTCTTATTTATTTATTTGTTTTAATTTGCCGACTCCGGTGCGTAAAACGATGCGTCGAGACAAGCAGTGCTCAGTGAACAGCGAGGCATGTCCGTTTGAGCTGACGGGATCATGTTGCTGCTGCGCGGACGTGGAGTGTTGGAAAAGTGCGTCTCAGGACGCGTTACGGACCGTCCACTCCACGCTCCTCCGCGTATTCCGACTTGGACATAAAAAAGACGGACAAACAAGGCTTTATCGGGACCTATCCTTCGCGCGCTGTCCGGTTCCGATCGGCGGGCATCAGCAGCGTGTCCCCTCCATCTCTTAGCTCAGACTCCCCCTGTCTGGTGGCTGCAAGAGGCGCTCTGCTGTAGAGAGCAGAGCCGGCTGCTCCTGCGGTATCCGCCGTCAGAGCAGCTGATGAACCCAGCGGTGAGCGGAGCAACGAATCCCCCCCTTTCTCCCGGTCCTCACATTAGACGGAAATAAAACGCTCATCAGACAGCTCCCAGTCCCTGACCTTAAACTGCGCCGAAAGATTCTTGTTTTATTAAAAAATGATAATAGTCAAAGAAAGCAGCGTGCCCTCTGCTCTGAGCCGTGCAGGCGCAGCCAGCGGAGGCTCGGGGCGATGAGAATCGGCTGGCACAACCTAAACATCCCTCCCCGCAAACACACCAAATAACTCCAAAAAGTGACATTCCTTACCTTTCAGGACAGTTGTTTTAGATCCCCTTCCTCCTCGTCTCCTCCTGGCCTTTAGAAACTCCTGGATAAATGAGCGTTTCCTCCTCTGCGTCCCGAGCGTCAGTCACCGCTAAAGAGAAGTAATGAGTGATAAAAATGACGCTCATCTATCTGCACTGTAACCTTGTGGCGTATTTAATGTAAATAAGCCTCATTGGGCTGCGGGTCCCCGCGCATACAGACGCAGGACCGCTCCCAGGGGAGCCTCCTTTACCTTCTCTGTTTTTTTTTTCTCCTCTCTTTTTCTTTCACCGATTTAAAGGATTTATGCCTGCTGCGCTAAAATGAAATTATTAAGAGAATAAAGATGCGAGCGCGCTTAAAGCGTGAAGAAATGTCTGCGCAGGTGCTCAAAGCTTTTAAAAACTGCTCCTTCAGTCTGAGTCAAACACTAATACTAACAGGAACTTGGAAGTTGGCTCAACTTTTTTTTCTCCCTTTTTTTTTATGAAGCTGTGAATAAAAGCACATGACAGAAAGACAGAGAGACGTCCCGCAGAAGCCGGAGTGTTTCCTGCAACTAAAAGCTGCCTTTGCACCGTGTTTTTGATATATTATGCTTCCATATAGGGGGGTGGGGGGGCTGGAAGAGGCTGAATAATGCAATTATAGATTCAGTGTCCCAGCGTTGACAAAAGACAGGGCTTCAATAGAGGCTTTGTTGGGGGATTATATAATGATTATGGGGTAATTATGGGAACGGTTTGGTAATAATAATAAAAGGGGAAAAAGTATATCAAGTGCTCTCCTGAACGGACAGCTTGTTTTCTGTAATGTTAAGTGCATCACAGAGGAGAGTGACAGACAGGCAGCCTGTGCTGCTGACAGCTAGTGGCGGGGCGCAGCCTTGATTATTCAAAATGTCGCACCCACAGACGCACGAACTGAGGATCGGGTGGCCGCAGAACCGGACGTGGGCCCGCAGTGGGGATACGGCGATCACGTTTATACAGCAGCAGGCAAGCCAGAGCCGGGTCACGCGCACGCGTCCCCACGCACGCGCCTCTCCAGCGCTGTCCGTCCGCGCGGGAGGCAGAGACGCGCGGATGGTCACTCTGATGGAGAGCGCGCGGCGCTCCATCTGTGCGTGGGAATAATCCGCAACTCGCAGCGTGTTAAAACCATTATTACTTTAATTGCATTCAGGAATTAACTGCAGCCTGTTCGGATCATTTTTCCATCCAAAAAAGTACTTTTTTTTTTTTTTCTTTTACCCACAATTTATTATAACTCACCCTGTTTTTTTTCTCTTTTTTTGAAATAAACAGAAACTTGTTGGTCAGTTTTTCTTCATGTTATTTCCTCAACTTCCAATAAGAACTACAATCAACTTTAATAAGCATCCATTATGCCACCACAGAAATCAGATTCATACCCTAACCCATAGAGTTTTTCTCTTGCGATCGCCTGTGATTTTTTTTTTTTTTTTTTTTGTAAATAACAAAATGTAAGTTTTCCCTCCCCATCTAAAGAAATTAGCATACCCATTCCCTCACAAATAATACGGCTATCTCTATGGTAGTGATAGCAGTGAGCGGCAGGGGTGTTTCTTTACCGATTCTCCATGGATCAACGGCGCGTCATCAGAGCCTTTTGAACTTGTTATAGCAAGTCAAGTGATTCTTTATCGTCTGACAGGCCTGACAATCCATCAGGGATGGGAAAGCAGGTCAAAAGGAAGTTGCCATATGGACTTAAGCATGAAAATTTCCAACAATGCATGGCGATGCTGAGCGCTGTCCCCTCGCAGGAATCCCGCCATACATACAGTACATTTCTATTTTTGCAGATGTTCTGCACAGGCTCCCATGGATCTGTGGCACTTTAGTTGTAGCAGGGTTAAACGTCTAAAAAATGTGGGCCAACAGATGATGAAAGTCCAATAGAATGCATTGTACTGTCAGATATTTTTATTAGTGGTCGCTGTGCGTACCCAGGGATGTTTACACTAAAGGAACAAAAAAATATTTCCACCATTTGTTTAAGGCCATCTATCAGCATTTTGCATGTGAATGTAATTATGTTTTGACCCGGTTGTTATTGCAAGGCCCAGAATCTTATGGGCTGAAAAAGTTATTTTGATTTGTTTCATTAAAGCATCCAGGACGGTGCAGACATGTAGTTCTGTAGTTGATCTAACATCGTCTTAGTTTTAGTTCATCTCTGTGTCTGTTGTTATGTGTAAGGAGGCTCATGACAAGTTCCAGGCTTTTCCAAGAGAATATCCTGGCACAAAATATGGAATCACTGCTCGTGGGGGATTTTAAGTCACTTGTTTTAATTTGCAAATAAAAAAGATCATATATATATATATATATATATATATATATATATATATATATATATATATATATATATATATATATATATATATATATATATATATATATATATATATATGATTTACCAGCTGAATATGCTGGCCTTTTAAAATGTAAACCTCAAAATGTATTTTAAATTCTTGTTATGAATTGTATATATTCTTCACAACATTCAGGATCCTTCAATGTTGAGGAAAAAAAGGATGGACTCGTTAGCTAGAGAACGCAATGAGTAGTACTTTGTCACACTTGCTGTGACATTCCTGACATTTAACCCTTTGGATGAGTTAAATGCAGAGAACAAATTTCATTGGAATGTATGTTGCAATGACAATGAAGATGATTATTATTATTATTGCTGTCTTTCTTCTGGCAGCAGTCTTTCTAAGTTTCATGTGGATGCATCAAACACCCCATTATCATTTTTATTTACAGTGCTGGGTCGAGATTCATGGGAACCCAGTGGAACCTTGTTTTCTTTCTCTTAGATGTTGATGGTAAAGTCGTACATTTTCTGTTTTCAAGTCATTGTCCTGACACTATACCATCTTCCTTGGTCTACCACACTGTTCCCCTTTCATGAAACTCATTCAGGTCAGCAAGTACTAAACTTTATCTGCATGCTAATTTGCAGAATTCAACTTGTGCAGCCATCTGTTTTAGAAATACAAATTACCAGACAGTTTCGCAATGTTCTCCAACAGATCAAGAGAAAAGTTATCCCAAATGGCGTTCTTCTTTGGGGTATCATTGGTCTAAAAGACTAGTATGCACTATGTTGTCTTCAAGGGATTTCAGCACCTCTCAAAGCATTTTTACCCCTTGAAGGTTTGCAGATTTTACTATGTTTTAACTATCAACTTTCATTAGTTGTATTGGGATTTCATTTGATAGTAGGACACACTGTTATGACGTAAAGGTGATGTTGAAAGGAATTGATACATGTTTTGTGCTTTTTGGTTTATTTTTTATACTAATAAAAATCTATAAGGGAGTTGTATACATTTGTGTTCAGCCCCTTTAGCGCTTATACTCGTAAAATAACAGCCAAGTGTAGCTACTTTTCCTTAGAAGTCACTTAATTAGTGAAGAGAGTTCACCCGGTGTAACTGAATCTCAGCATGAATAGGGTTCTTCTGTGAAAGTCTGAGAGGTTAGTTCACTGGAAAAATAAGTAAAATGTTCTTAAAATTTGTGTTTTTGTCTTTAATTTGAGCAGGTAAATTGTATTATCTGCCAATGGAATGAGTATTTTGACCCATAAAATAAAACAATTAGAAACCCTGCTCTTGAAATAAGATGATGGAGATGAGTTGTTCCTATTTTAAGTGCAAATATCATATTCCATTGACAGATCATCTTATTTATCTGCTCAAATCAAGGACAGACACACTAATTTTAAGAAAAGTTTACTTATTTTTAGTTCCGTTTTTGCAGTGTTGAAGAACATCGGTTAACAAGCAGCACCATGAAGACAGAGGAACACAGCAGACAGGTCAGGGAGGAGGCTGTGGAGACGCATAATGCAGAGCTAGATTATAAAACAATGTCTCTTCATTAAAGAAGCAGCTAGTAGGCACATGGTGACTCTGGAGGAGGTGCAGAGATCTACAACTCAGGTCTGTCAATGGACAACTATACGTAGCACACTCGACAGCCTTAGTGGAAGAGTGGCAGGAAGGATGTTTGCCAGAAGCCATGTGTGATGGTATACCAACACTACATATTACCCTGAACACATCATTTCTGTCATGGTAGTGGCATCATCATGCTGTGGAGACAGGAGTTGGTGTTAAGGTGGTTAAAGCTGAATACAAGGAAATCCTGGAGACAGACTATTGGAGGTCCAGTACTACTAGTGTCTGCTTTAAGGAGGGATACGTTATTTGGTGTTAAAAAAAACAACAGATTTTTGTGAGCAAACGACAAGAACGTGCTTCCCATTCTCTTTTCCATTCGGCTTAGCTGGTGTTCGCTTTTCATTTAAAGGGATTGTAGGAAATGTGGTTAGTGGCCAGCAGTCATGGGAGGGTCATCGCAGCCTTCTTGCTGCCCTGCCAGCGACGAGCAGCTGAAGAGGTCTCCGCTCGCTTCCCCTCCTGCTTGGAAGTCATCCAAAACAGTGCTCCAAAAACAGGCCTGCCTCTGTTAACTCCTCGGGCAGATTAAGATCGTCCTGCCATCTCTGTCTCTGTCCAGATGCACAACAAGTTGCTCAACCTTTCAGCTGCCCTTCCTGCTAATATCTAACGGGGTGAATACAACAATCCAAGAGCACTGGGAACAAACTAATTCTGTTGCTTTGGTTGATTGTGGTCATGCGTGTCTCTATAATTTAGAATCTATCAAGACAGCAAGCATCTTTAAAGCAGGCCTGTTTTGATTTAAATGCAAACATAGCCAAGACTTCAGCTTTCCTCAGTGGAAGAGAAACACTTTTCCTCTCCTTCAAATTGAGTTCCTCAAACTCTAATTTGGAGCAACCCTTTGATGAACTAATGTTTTCAAACTAGCCCGCTATAATGAAAAGGGAGTGAGTGCAATTTTAAACAATCCGACGCTCTGAACCTTCTGTGACTGTAAACTGTAAAAATGAAACTTTAGAATTTGTATCAGTTATACTTTAGAGCTCTGACAGGACCTTAAATAACAGCCAGGGGAGCTGGATATGGAAAATGTTTACCAGATCAGTTTCATTTCCACTGCAACCGGCTCTTGCTGGTGACATCAATTCTTCATGTGAGGCATTTACATTTCCAACAAATACACACGAAACATGCTCTGCTGTCTCAGGCTCTCCCTTGATGACTGGGGTCAATGAGTGTGCATGTTTGTCAGCTATGATCGTTAATGAAACGCTCACACAAATACAGCACGGGCAAATATTTAGAGGCCAGCCTGGAGATTTCATCACAGACGAAGCTGTGATTCTTTGGGGAGCGCTGGATTACTTTATTTGCCAGGAAAGAGCATATACTCAAGATCAAACTTGTCCAGGCCTTGATGAATGTGGAGGAGCAGGAAGTATTCTGCTTTTGACCGATAAGCAGTGTGATTTTAATTTAAATCATATGAATCAACGTCTGGCCAGAGCAGAAATAAAATATATTTAAATGAAAACATCTGACTCTAATTGCTTAAGAACAATGTTCTGCATAGTAGGTCTAGAATAACCTTGTTTTGATGCTGATTTGATTTCTATGTGTTTGTGTTAGTTTACCCAGGCCCAGTTTGTGCAAAGTCATGCCATTAAGACCTCATACTGAAAATACGCTATCCTTCCAAAAGTATTCACTCGCCTGTCTTCAGACACATAAGAAAGTGCTACATCTAATTCTTAAGCTATATAGTTTAATGTAATGCTGGCCCTCCCTTCACAGTTATAACTGCTTCTTTCAATGCATTGGTGAGGTCAGACACTGATGTTGGCCAAGATGGCTTGGTGCGCAGTCTCCAATCTAATTCATTCAAAGCTTTGACACCATGATTCTGGACAAGCCAGCTATGTTTTTCTGCTCATCCTTGCTTTTATGGACATTGCTGTGTGAAAACATAAGAAGTCATGTTAGAACAGGAAAGGGCCATCTCCAAACTTCCCACAAAACATGAACTGATCAGAGTTCCTTTCACTGGAACCAAAGGGCCGGACCCAACTTTAAACAAAAAACAAAAAAGCAGAATCCGGACTGTACCAAACCTTACACATGACACACTGCAGTTAGGCAAGTACTCTCCTGGCCAGTCCCAGACCTAAACCATTCCATTTGGTTGCCAGACAAACAAGTATGATTCATCACTCCACACATCGCATCTCCATTGTTGTAGAGTTCTGAGGTGGTGTACATCCAGCCTTTTGCATTGCAATTGGCAACGCAAGGCTTTGATGAGGTTGCTCGGCTATGAAACCCCATTCAGTGACGCTTGCTATCCACTGTTCTACACTCGAAAAAAAAAGTTTTAACTTATTGGTTTATTTAGTGGGGACAAAGTACGTTAATTGACATAAAATGCTCCAGAGTTAACCAATAGGCTATTTTTCAGCATTGTTCCTGGGCAGATGAAAAGTTTGTCTCACTAAAAAGAAAATAGTAAAATGGTTTTACAGTGCACAATACAAGGTTAAAATAGACTTAACTATGCAAATTATGTCAATAAATACAATAAAACAAAGCAGGTGCCAATTTAACTAGATTAAAGTATCAGAATCTATTAGAACAATTTTAATCATTCATCAAGATGGCAAAACACAAATGGTCACACGGCAAAATTAGGAGGTACATATTAAGAGACATTATTTCAGTAATTTCATTCAAAAAGTGAAAGTTGCATATTATTTTCATTCATTACACTTATACTGAGAGTGTTTATTTCTTTTAATTTGATGATTATAACTGACAACTAACAAAAACCTAAATTCAGTATCTCAGAAAATTTGAATATTACTTAAGACCAATAGAAAAAAAAATGATTTCCAGAAATGGTGGCCAACTGAAAAGTATTAACATGAAAAGTATGAGCATGTCCAGCACTCAATACTTAGTCAGGGCTCCTTTTCCCTGGATTACTGCAGCAATGCGGCGTGGCATGGAGTCCATCAGTCTGTGGCACTGCTCAGGTGTTCTGAGAGCCCAGGTTGCTCTGATAGTGGCCTTCAGCTCTTCTGCATTGTTAAGTCTGGCTTATCGCATCTTCCTCTTCTTAACACCCCATAGATTTTTTATGGGTCAGCTGAGTTTGTTGGCCAATTAAGAACAGGGATACCATGGTCCTTATACCAGGTATTGGTAGATTTGACACTGTGTGCAGGTGCCAAGTCCTGTTGGAAAATCAAATCTGCATCTCCATAAAGTTGGTCAACAGCAGGGAGCATGAAGTGCGTCCTGGTAGACGGCTGCATTGACCTTGGACCTCAGAAAACAGTGGACCAACACCAGCAGATGGCAAGGCACCCCAAACCATCACTGACATTGGAAACTTTCCACTGGACCTCAAGCAACGTGGATTCCGTGCCTCTCCTCTCTTCCTCCAGTCTCTGGGACCTTGATTTCCAAAGGAAATGCAAAACTTACTTTAATCAGAAAACATAACCTTGGACCACTTAGCAGCAGTCCAGTACTTTTTATCTTTAGCCCAGGCCAGATGCTTCTGACGCTGGCTCTTGTTCAAGAATGGCTTGACACAAGGACTGCGACAGCTGAGAGCCATGTCTTACATACGTCTGTGCATGGTGGTTCTTGAAGCTCTGACTCCAGCTGCAGTCCACTCTCTGTGAATCTCCCCCACACTTTTTAATGTTTTTTTCACAATCCTCTCCAGGGTGCAGTCATCCCTGTTGCTTGTACACTTCTTTCTACCACATCTTTTCCTTTCCTTCACCTCTCTGTTAATGTGCTTGGACACAGAGCTCTGTGAACAGCCAGCCTCTTTACCTCTTGACCTTTTGTGTCTTGTCCTTCTTGTGCGAGGTGTCAGTGGTCATCAGTAGCAGTCTTCCCTATGATTGTGTAGCAAACAGAACTAGACTGAGAGACTATTTAAAGGCCTTTACAGGTGAGTTAATGAGCTGATTAGAGTGTGGCACCAGGTGTTCAATATTGGACCTTTCCACAATATTCACATTTTCTGAGATACTGAATTTGGAGTTTTCATTAGTTGTCAGTTTGTGTGTAATGAATGAATATAAATGTTTTACTTTTTGAATGGAATTACTGAAAAAAATATATACTTTTTCATGATATTGTAATTATGTGACCAGCACCTACACTATATTCAATTTCCACATAAAAAAAATGTTTTGTAATGTTTGCTAAGAAAATCTATTTGAGCCAACCAACGGCTATTTAATGTGTTAACTGGAAATCAAAGGTTAACAAAAAGCGGACAGATGCCGTGATTGACTTTTTTGAGTGTTGGACTGTAGCAACTGAATCTGAGAACAATGTCCACTTAGTGGCTGATCTCCTGTTGTTACCAATCCACAGGTGACTGTGGATTGGTTAGGGCAGTTTGTGACTCAACCCCCCCAGGAAGAAGAAATCATTTCAACCCCACCCCCACCCCCCCAAAAAAAAAACAAACAAAACAAAAACAAAACACCCCTTACCCTCTGTCGTGACTGTAAATGGTATGATTTGACCATACAATATTTAGAAGACTTAGAAAAATTGTTAGGTGTACCTATAATTTAAGTAGGTCACACCCATGCATAGCACTGTATCCTTAATACCACATTACAGCAAAGAATAACTTTATTAACATTCATTTTTAGTATCTAAAAGAAAAAATCTAGAATATCAAAGTGCTTTTAATTTGCAAAGTTAAAAAAATACATAAAATTTCTCTGTGACTTCCTACTTGTAAATATGTTCATACTGACATATTTGTAATGTTCTGTTGTGGTTCAGGTTATTTTTTCAGTTTAGCCACTTTTCTGTCTCAGGATTTATTTCTGTTTTCTTGTTTTGTATTGGATTTATGCTTAGCCTGTTTTAGTCTTTGTTATTAGTTTTTATTTCAGCTCGTGTCTGTTTAGTCTTTGTCTTGTTTTCTACCTTAGGTTTATTGTCTATTAGTCTGTATGCTCCTTTTATCATTTCCACCTGTTTTGGTTAATTAGTCCCGCCCTGCTCTCCTGTTCCGTTCGCCTATTTAAGCCCGCTTTAGTTTTCTGTTTGTTGCCAGGACGTCTTGTGTTATCTTCACGTGCAATCTACTCAGTAAGAGCACTTCACCCTTGTCTGTTCAAGTTTAGCCTGCCTGTCAGTTTTGCCCGTTCAGTTTTCTGTTCGCCTGTTTTTGGAGTTTGTCCTTTTGCTTGGCTGAAGCCAGCTCTTTTTGCCTCCTGGATTTTTTGTTAATAAACCCCTTTTTAAGCATCAGCTCTGTGTCCGGCTAACATTTGGGTTCTTCCTTTACAATTCATTACAATATTTACAAAAAATAGATCCTCACACGGGGAGTTTGTCATATCACAACATACACAGCATACTTTGTTACTGTCAGTTGCTTTATTGAATTGTAAGGCAAAACGTTTGTCTTTGACTTTCTCAATCAGCTGTTCTTGAAGATCATTAGCAATTTCATTTATATGTTCGGCAACAGTGTCATTGGACAGAGGGATGGTTTTTATTTTTGCACCACTGTCTAATGCAACCATGTCTAATGCTGCAGTCAGTATGAACTGCTCTGCTAGTGTGGCTTTTTCTTTTATGGAGCAATTTGGTCCAACACATTCCAGAGAGATTAAATCAGCGGTCTCTTCGTCATTCAGGTGACCAAGTACTCCACTGGCACTGAGCAATAGCTGCTAATGACCCAGGACATTGATGGGTGGGTCACTGATTTGCATCTGACTGAAAATGCGCCTAAGAGGATGGACCTCTATGTCCTTAAAAACAGCAGCGCACCAACTGCAGGTTGCCCGAGTGAAAGCCCCCAGAATTGACAAAGACTCCTGGATGGGCGTCGAAACGTTTTCAGAAAGGACTGAACGAAAGTCCGGTTGCCTCCGATTTAAGTCTGTTTGCTGTAGTATTCACAAAATGGAATGAATGTTCGCAATATTCGGCACATATTCGTTGAAAAACTTAAGCATCTTATCGGTGTTAGTGGGATGTAATTTCTTTAAGTGACGTCCTAATTTATTTGGCTTCAAGCTATCCGCACCCACCATTTCTGACAGTAAACACACAGGACTTTACTCGTTACTCGGACCATTTGAGAAGTATTGGGTTGGTGGAAAAGGACTTATTACAACAGGTGGGATCCTATCACGGCACCATGCTGGAATTCACTGAGCTCCAAGAGTGGCCCATTCTTTCTTTTGTTTGTTGGGGCAGTCTGCATGCTTCATTTTATATACCTGGCGCCTTGGAAAATATTGGAGCCTCTGAAAGCAATTATTTAAATAAGGGAGTGAATATTTTTTCCATCATAGTTGGTTTAAATGCAAGCTGCTAAAAAAAGTTTTTTGCTCATTATTTCTAGAATTCTTAAAGGTAAAGAAAAGTTGGTAGTTCAAAGACATTTAGTGTCATTCTTTAGTGGTTTATAAATATCTGAAAAGTAAACTTCATCTTCATCTTCCCACCAAACAGTTTTGATAGTATAACGTTAACAAGGAGTGAAACACCTGACTTTCCATATGTGATCTGATAAACCAGGGTCCAGGGTGTACCCCGCCTCTCGCCCAGTGAACGCTGGAAATAGGCACCAGCACCCCCGTGACCCCATGAGGGATTAAGCGAGTCAGAAAATTAATGGATGGATCTGATAAACCACAGATTTACCAAAAACAAGGCGGCAGGCATGTATTATGTAAGGAAGGCTACTGTCATGCTGCTGTGTGTCAGGTACAACTTGGATAGGTCAGTGGACCATTGCAGAGTTAACACAGTGGCACGCAAGGTAGAAACACACTTACACCTGAGGGCAATCTATTGCTGTATACCTTAAAACATGTTGTTTACTTTGGTAGAAAGCAAACAACTATATACTAACCGGCCTCCAATATTCAGCCTGTTAGCCAAATTGCATGTTTTATGAATGATTTAATAGATCTAGACTTACGTCATAATTAGTCAGAGTTAGACATTAGAGACTGATCTGTTAATTCACTAAAAACCTGGTATGGAACATAAACTGCATGTCAAATCCATCCATTCCATCCATCCATTTTCCAACACGCTTTATCCCTGCATGTCAAAGTGAATGATAAATACAATACAATCATACATAATCCCATATCTGTCCACCAGCATGAACACAGGGACTATTTTGAGATGAGAATTTCACATTTGGTGTGAAAAATGGAACAATAAAACCGAGCCTTCTCCGGCAAAAATAACAGACTAGCCAATATTCTTGCAGAAAAGATGCTGTAGTGGCATATCCTGTGTGAATGCATGTTTTATCTGTGTACATTTCCACACACAGCAGGCTGCCCATCACACTCACACACACGCACACACACACACACACACACACACACACACACACACACACACACACACACACACACACTTCAATGCATCTTCAAGCCTTTCTATGGCCTAACCCTGACCTAACCTTAACCGGTTTATACCTAACCTTCACCCTAAACATAGTTGACAATTTTTTCAGTCCTTACTTTACATTAAAATCCTCACTTTACCAGTAGAATGAGCAAAAAAAATGGTTTTGCTCAGCTGAAAGTAAAATAACACACTCACGCACGCACGCACGCACGCACACACGCACACACACACACACCACACATTGAGAAAGAAAGAGCAGCAGAAGGTGGAGTAAAGGGTCCTAGCTGTGCTTTGTCACCTGTTGAAGTTATCCAATGCAACCCAGAGTCCAGTAGAGGGTAATTTCTGTGTTTGGTATGCAGGACGAAAATGAAGCTAAGATAGCATTCACATAATTGACTTAAAACTCAAAGCAACAGCGGTTGGACTGAGTGTGCACCCTCTTGACAGATGTGGTAGTTATGTCGTTCGTGTCCTTGTTACCAGAAAAACACTGTTAGCTCATGGATCAGAACCGCTCCTGTTTCGCCCAGGGCTCTATGAAGATTGAGTGTGGTTCGCTGTGTTACAAATTCCACTTGAAAAAGCTGCTGACATACTGCTCGGTTTTGTAGAATCATTTAGAAATGGACACGTAGTAGAAAGGTCCATTTAGATAAGCAATATTGGAACACTTGAATTTGAACAAAGTCCAGTTAAATATGTAACCTAACTTTTCCATCTTTATACAGCAAGATATTTCCTCTTAGCTTTAGAGGAAATTCTCTTTTCCCCCACTACAGTGCAGAGATACTCAGGCACTACAACTCCTGTCATCTTACCTTTCCACTAAAGTCCATATTTCTTGGATAGAGTGCTATCATATTTTAGTATTACCTATCAATTGGTTTCTAATCACAGTAACGAGGCAGCTTGCTGGCTGGTGACAGAGCACTAACGGCCTCGTAGGGAACATTAAGGAGGTTGGGTTATGCACTGAGCCGTTAACTATCTACAGGCACCGGCTAATGGCTCCAAATGACCTCCTCTGTGACTATTAGCACATAATTAGAACCTGCAGACCAGTGGTGACCTCCGCCGGACACACGTGATTACTCCCTTTCCCTGTGTTTTGCCTTACTCTCACCTCCCATCCTTCCCATTTTTGCTCCACCTCAACATCACGTCCATATCTCTGTGTTTCATCTTGTATTCCTTTTTCTCATCACCTTTTTTCCTCAAGCGACAGGATTGCATTGGCTCCCCGGGGGGGGGGGAAGTAAAATGTATTTATTTATAGAGCCCTACTACTAAAGTAAGTTAGTATAGATTTTGATTGTTGGAATAATATTTTCTTTGTTATGGCATTTCTATTTATTTATTTTTTTATTTATTTTTATAGCATGGATAGTTAATGTCCCATTTACCTTGCTTCCAAATACCAGGGCATCCCCCACCTGATTCAGCAGCACAACCCTACAATAAGCAGACATTGTTGCTCTGTGCTAAAAGGAGAAGCTAAACAGAAGATAAAGTGCACCGTCCAGCTACACCACAAAGGAGTTCAGTCACACTAACCCTTGTGTACACTTCAGCAACTGTCTCCCATTACTCAGAACAAAAGAAAACCATACTAGCCTCAGCTCAGAAACAGCAGGAAATAAGTGAGAAGACAACAAAAGGAATGTGTGTGAGGACAGAAATGCAACACAGTACCAGTTACTTAAATTATCAGTGAATTATCTCTGATCCTGTGGGAATTATGTGGGATATTTGTAACAAGCAGTCAAGGACAAGAGAGCCTTGTGTTCCATCTATGAGATGAATACTAAACAAAACAAATCCTGAGCGGCTATCTTTTCAGGTCATCGTTTAGCCTTGGAAAAAGAAACAGGTACATTTGCTCACTTTAGATACAGATGAAGGTTTGGGAGTGCTTTTAACGGAGAGTGTACACTGCTGGACAGAAGCTGCTGGCACTACCACCAACCCAGCAAATACAGCTGTTGTACCCTTGACCATGTCACTGGTTTGGCACACCAGCACAGTATGTTAATGTGTGGGGAAAAAGAGAAATAGTAGCCACATTTCCTACTGCAAGAGCAAACTGCAGTGCAAAAGTATTCACCCCTTTGGCTTTTCACTTATTTTGTTGCATTCTAAGCTATAATTTAGGGATTCTGATCCCATTTTAGGTGATGGCTCTACAATGTAGTCTAAGTTTAGGTAAAATGAGAATATATATATATATATATATATATATATATATATATATATATATATATATATATATATTAGAAAACTAATATCTGAAACTTGCCATACATACATTTATCAACAACTTTGCTATGAATCCCCTAAAAAAGTTCTAGTGCAAACACTGACCCTAAAAATTCCCACAATTGTGAAATGAAGCCCACCTGTGTGCAATCTGTCACATGACCTCAGTATGAAAACACCTTTTCTGAAAGGTCTCAGAGGCTGCAGCACGAAGCAAAGGCATCGCACCATCAAGACCAAGGAGCTCTCTAAACAAGTCAGGGTGCCGTTAGAATAGGCTGCATATTCTATAGGGCTGGGCTTTATGGAAAAGTGAGCACAAAAAAACATTGCTTAGTCTTAAAAATAAGACATGTTTTGAATTTGCTGAAAGGCACGTGGGCGATTCCCTAAATGTATGGAAGAAGGTGCTCTAGTCAGATGAGATTAAAATTGAACTTGAGGTCCACCAAAGAAAACACTGTCTGGAGCAAACCCAACACATCCCATTACCCCAAGAACACCTTCCCCATAGTGAAACATGGTGGTGGCAGCATCATGCTGTGTGGGTGTTTTCCAGCAGCTGGGACTGGGGAACTGGTCTGAGTCAAGGAAAGGATGGATGGTGCTAAATACAGGGATGTTCTGGAGACTGGGAGGAAGGTTCACCTTCCAGCAGGACAATGACCTGAAGCATACTGCTAAAATAAACACTGGCATGGTTTAAGGGGAAACAGTTACATGTTGTGCAAATAGCCTAGTCAAAGTCCAGATCTTAATCCAATTAAAAATCTGTAATTATACTTGAAGATTGCTTTTCACAAGTGAAAACCATTCAACATGAAAGAGTTGGAGCAGTTTAACCTTGAAGATTGGGCATGTTCTGCAAATGAAATGGCACAAACTCTCTAACAGTTGATTTTAATTCCAAGTTGTGAGGCAACAAAACATGAAAAATGCTAATGGGGGTTAATACTTTTGCACGGCACTCTCTCTGTCTTACTATCTTTACCGGTACCCCTTAAACTTGTTCACGTTTCCTGCTAAAACCTCAAAGAAAAATCTAAAAGTGTGACATACATTTGTATTCATCCCACCTGAGAAGTTTATAGCAAAGAATATGGGTTATGTGTCGACCACCGTCTAAAGATGGACATGTTTGCCAGTTCTACTTTGCAAAGTATGAAAGACTCATGTCAGACTCATTGGTTTACAGCTTGATCACTAATTTTCTCTAACAAACCTCCAAGGTCTTCACAGAACAGCCCTATTTATATTGACATTATGTTAGACCCAGGTGGATCCTATTTAAAAATTAAGTGAGTCATGAAGTCAGTTGGTTGGAATCATTTTTATTTAGGGGTAGAGTAGTAAGGCGCAATTCCTGCCTCTGAGTCTGCAGAAAATGAGAGATCATGAGCAGAAAAGGAAAAACTTTGTTAATCATCAGTTGCTACATTTGCATGGACAAAAATAATTGGAATAATGGGCCGATCAGAATAAAAATGTGTAATGTAAACAAGCCAATCACAATATTATGATCGGATTAAGCTCAATCAGAATGAAATTGTAATCTGAATGAGAGGGGTGGTTTATGCCAATTGATAATAAACGTGCATAATAAACGCTTGTCAGGCTCAAGGTTTTCCAAATATGGCAAACTGACACAAATGCGCATGCGCACATCTGCGACTTAACAATGTGGAAATACGTAGAGGAGCAAAACTGTTTGGGCTCCTGATGCCTTTCTATTCGAAAAAATAAAACAGCTCAAAATTGTTGCTTTCTAAGTAACGTTTCAACCATAATTAGAACATTCAAGTTCAGCCTGGGCTCTCGGAAGACAAACAAACTTGTATAATAATGCTTTGTTAACTTTTTTTTTTTTTTTTTTAGCAAAGATGGAGGCACTTCTTTTGTGTTTTTTAGGGGGATTTTATAACTGTGCATGTCCAAGTGGTTCTATTCTGAATAAAGCCAGGTGCATATACGGGCATATTATGATCGGATTAATTGATTGTGTGCATATATAAACGGTACAATCCAATTATTTAATCCAAATACATTTAATCTGATCGTGAAATTTTGTGCATGTAAACATAGCTACTTTTGCCACCGTCACACCAAGATTTCCCCAATGTGGGACAATAAAGGTTTCTACTCTATTTTTGTTCTAAAGAAAAATACAGTGAATAACCCCGTTATTCATTTTTCCCAATGAATTTATATTTTCCTTCTCTGAGAAGACAGTCTAATGAACAAACTCATCACTGTGATGTTGTGAAAGCTGTATATCTCTGTGAAAAAAAATCGCAAAAAGAAGGGGACGTGTTTGTCTGTGAGGTCCAAGGGGCTTGCATATAGACTATCTCAAGGTCTTTAACAGGGGTTAGTATACATGTTCATCCCAATTTTCAGATAATTAATTGCAAAAAGTTTTGAAGCCCCTGATTCCTTTTCATTTTACTTCACAATCATACCCTAATTTTAGTTGTTGTATATTACAAAATATCCCAATGAAGTGACTTGATGCTCGTGGTTATAACCTGACAAAATGTGAAACAGTGTCCACCCAGCTACAGGCTTCATGATTTCATTATTTCTTCATTAGTTCTTAAGTACGGTTGGTTGAATCAAACTCAGAACATGACATTGTCCTCCACTCAGCTGCAAAATCCTGCACAGATTGACGAAACTATGAAGTTATTATGTCGCAACCACTGACAGAAAAATAAAAAAAGCTTTGCAGTGAAAGGGGATGTATAGGATATGAATGACACAGAGCTGGAATTACTAGAACAGGCAGCAGAGGGCATGAGTGGTGGCATTACAGAGAGAGTGTTGCAGGCAGGTGCAAGAGGACCGAGCAGTGACTCAAAACAATGAGTGAAACATGTCAGCGAAATGAACGTCATGACCACCATGTTTTATGGAAATCTGAAAGGCAGCCCTGCTGAGTCATGTCTTATGTTTCTATGAGGCATCCTCTGTCTCCAGGGACCCTCACTCATCACTCATTAGGTGAATGACTGTTGGACACTCCAGTTATCTCTTTTAACCCTAGATGTGGATGTTTCATGCTACAGGTGCCTGTTATAGTAGCAGATTCATTGTTGCGCTGCATGTATACCAGGCAGAAAGACCACAGGGATAGTGATCAGTGCTAGATCTAGCTAAGCGGGAGCTTCAAAATATCCCAATTTCCTTTCTTTGTCAGCAGAACCTCCAGAAACCCTTTTTGAGCCGTCATAAAACAGAGAGAAACATCAGTGCATCCAGGCACTTATAAAAATACAGCAATAAACAATACCTGACATAAATTAGTTTGCTGTCATTTACCATTTTTTCTGTAAAACTTCATTCTTTATCCTAAATGAAATGTGAAAAACAACTATTCTGTTACTTTTGCTAATTTTCATGGTCAGTGATGATTGCAGTGTTTTGATTTTGATTTTTTTTTTACATTTGTATCAGTAGATAAGAAGAACTACAGTATTCTTAGATTTTTTTTTTAGCGAATAATATGATCTTGCAAAAAAAAGTTGCTTTATCCAGAAAATAACACTTTGTTTGTAGGTTGTTTTGCTTCTTGGAGGAATCCTTTAAAGTAGCCGTGCAGTGAGCAGGTCATACATTAGACACCCACATAGAAACAGGCCAACTCACGTAGATGCAGATCTCACTGTTAGACACTTGTGATCAAACAGGAGTAAGTCAACCCTCGTTGACACATTAGAAAGAGTAATGCAGTTGAAAGCAGGGTTATTTCTGGTGCACAAGGGCTGGAAGAAAGGCAGCTTTAACCAGCAAGAAAAGAGAAAGATGTTAGAAATTGCTCTTCTCTGCCATCCATTTCCTGGAGATGGCCGCAAACCCTTGGACACACTTAATCAGGAAAAGGGCACACCTCCAAGTACCCATTCTTTTGTAATGGCATTACACCGCACAAGTAAGATTTAGAGTTCCCTTAATGTGGCAGAGTCTTCTGCATAAAAGTATATACAAAGGTTAATATTGCAATAATATGTTCCTGGAGGGCATTGTAATCATTATCTCTCTGGTGATATCAATTAGAAGCACTTTACTGCAGGTAATGACTAAGATTCCGGTACAAAATGACATTATTATTATTATACCCATCTATAATTTCAGAGTGGATACACAAGACAAGAGGGAAAAAAAGAGAAGCTTAAGTTCAACCAAAGGTAGCCTTAAAAGTCTGAGACTTTTGTTGATAGAGCTAAGGAAAAATGAGACTGAATGGCCTATTTAAATTGAATGTGGGCATGTAGGGTACTGTGTGAAAGTTTTAAATCACCATTCATTTCTTTCTAGTTTGCTTTCAAGAAGACACATTGTTTTCAGGTATTTTGAAGTGGGCTTGGGAATAATTCTCCAGACTAAAGAACTAAAGAACTATATAGTTGCTGAACAGTATTTGAGGGTGCAGCAATGTTTGCTGTCTCCAGCAAACATTGGGTGAAAGTCAGCAATCTATCACAGCGTATGTAAAAACAGTGATTTTCATTTAGCTTGTCTTTTTGCCATTGGTTGGAATTAGAACTGGACTTTGACTGGGCCAATCTTAGACATGAATATTAATCAGTTTAATCTGGTCATATTAGCTTGGCCTTAATACTTGGAGATGTTGTTCTGCTTTAAGGTGAATCTCGACCCCAGGTTTTAGTTTAGCATTGTCCTGTATTTACCTCAATCTATTCTATTAGTGTTTTGTCATTCATGAGTGATTCATTCAAAAGAACAAAACATTTGAGTCATTTTCACCACAAATTTCTCCGACTTGCATGGAGTGTTGAAAAACAAATATACTGTGATTAAATTAAACACTGGTCAACTTTACTCTCAACTGTACTTTTTGAGGAAGCTATGGTTTGTAGCAAGATGCTGCAAGTCTTCTATACATCCCTTTGTACATACAATTTCACAATGGTAATATATTGTGACAATAAAGATTCTTGATTCTTTATTTTCCTATGAGAGTACTACAGCTGAAGGCCCAGATTCAGTGCTTTCACAGACTCTCTGTCAGCCCTAAAAGGGCATATGATGTGTATGATAGTCGCTTGTGTGATTCTACACAACATAGCCACTGTTGGAAGAGAAAACTGTCCTGTTTTCTTACAAGATTTTCCAGCTAAAGATGTGGACCACACCGCTGACATTAGAGATGACAGAGTAGTTTGAGATATAATATGTTGTATTAATTTCTGATTTATCAATCACTTCCCAAATAAAAAAAAACAGTCATTTCATTTCATTAAATATTTTTTATTGCCTGCAAGTGAAAATAAAGTAGTTGTTAACATTTTGATGAAATAAAATTCTCCACCCCATATTGCCTATGTTTAAATTCTAACAGAGGCAAGTTGTGCTCCACAGGTGAATGGGCCCTCTTCACCTGAATGTCCAGCATTGTTCTTTTGTTACCAACACTATTAGGGCCAAATCACATTTTTTCACTTAAATAAAACCACCTTTACTTGACCTTAAATTATATATAATGAATATAATTAAAAGTGTGGTTGGCAAAAATTATACACCAAATTGGTGTATATTTTTTTATACAGTTTTGTATTTAAGATTGATGGGTTTGTGTTCATAGAGCCAAATGCTGGCAAAAGAATGAATGTACATATCAGCTATTAAATCACAGATTATCACATCAATAATTGTATATGTTGAATATAGCCAGTGCATGCTTTGTTGGTTTAGGCTAAACATAACCATAGCTTATAGACCAGCAGTCTTCAATTCCGGACCTTCGAGGTCGGGTGTCCTGCAGCTTTTAGATGGTTCCCTGGTGCAACACATCTGAAACAAATGGTAGAATTAGCTCCTCAGCATGCAGTCAAAATCAGTTTAAAAAAACACTTTATTGATCCCAAAGTTCTCTAGAGATCTGCTAATGACCTGATTATTTGACTCAACTGTCTTGGATCAGGGACAGATTGAAAAGCTGCAGGACACCGGACCTCGAGGATCTGATTGAAGAACCCTGTTATACACCTTATTCGATTAAACTGTATTTTTATATTTCATCTTGATTTGCCACCATGTCCTATTTGTGCATGTAGGTTTTTACCTAGACACGTAATCAATGCAGATCCAACCATTTTTTTTATTTTTTGTGGATATTGAATGAGTGGCAAGTGTGAATACAACTTTAATTCTCTGTCAAAGAAAACTCACACATTGACTTGTTCAGGAATTCTCTGTCGCAAACTTGCGCTTTTTCAGCAGCAACAGTATTGCTTTTTGTTGATGATGTGTTGATATTCTCCATAGGCCATCATTGGGGCAAATATGAAGAAGCCCTCTGCTAAAATCACTCAAAGTTGCAAAGGTGATATTTTGTTTGGATAGCCAGACAGTACGCCCATTCAATACTTACTCAATGCCAGTTACTAACTTAGCATGGCAGTTTCTAAAGTTCTTGTTATGGTTTTATAACAGTCAGCGTCAGAGTATAAAGGCATCCAGTGATATTCAGGTTTGGTATAACAGGACTTTTTTATTCAACATTTTGTTGTTTGCCCAGTAATATGGGGAGTTGTAAATTAAGGTTCCAACATCCCTCACACAATAATGAAGAAACTACTTTTGGAGGTTCTAAGATCAAGGAAGCTGCAGTTGATACAGATTTAGGGTTGGTTGGACCACAATGTCACACTCAAGGATGCATATTTTTAACTAGATCATTATGGCTGGTAATAATAATGCTGATTTGAAAAATTACCTAAATATTAGGAGAAGAAGGAAAGCCATTTTTGTGTCCCTTGAGAGATACATTTTCCTAATGTGGATAACAGAATTGGATTGTATATCTTCAAAACAAGTGTCCTTGTACTTCTTAGTCTGGTTGTGCTTTGACTATGGCTTCTTTGCTTGCTGTGTGTTATGCGGAAACTTTGTTTTGTAAATGTTGTCACACGGCAAGTTCATATGATATAACACAAATAGGCCTCAGTTCACTTAAAATGGAAGCTGATCAGACTGGGTGTGGTGGGGGTTATGGGGGTTAAAGGTATCAAATTGATATTATTTGAAACACTTTTTTGTGTTTGGTCAAATGCCAGCCTTTAAATAATTTGAACAAATGAAGGTGTAAAGCTCTAACCATATGGAATATAAATACAAGACTAATATGTGAACGCTGTGCAATTCATCCCTGGGGGGTGGGTGGGGGTGGTATCGATTTCATTGTCATTGCATAGTTGTCACCTGTGATGGAATTTGTACCCCCTGCATTGGGAGCGACGCAGGACAAGGGGACCTAGTCAACCGACTAGACATGGAAGTAAACATGTTTTACTTTTGTTAAAAAGTGAAAAAGTGTTGACACTTCAGTTAGTGGGTTAAAACAAAACAAAAACAAAAACAAAAACAAAAATCACACAACTGTTCTCCTGTTTTCAACATACCGAAACTGCCTAATATGAGGAGAATCATGTCTGTTTAAACTCCATTCACAACATTTACACTCAATATTGCGCTTTCTAAACAAGTAAACGTCTCTGTGGTTGTTTCCAGATTTCTGACGAAAATACAATTTGCTCTGATTGTCGCTCATCTCCAGAAATTCTGTCTGCTTCAACAAAAACAACCCCCTCTTAAGTCCATTCCAGTTGTCTGCTTTATTCTTGTAAAACATTTTGTTTCTAGATAAGCCCGTGTGAATGGATTTGTAACGAACGGGAAACTGGATCCAGAATTCAAACCAGACAGGTCAGTGACGTTTTAAGCAAGTTTATTAAAGGAACGCCGACAGAGGCACACGGGGCTTGCTGCTCGCTCAGAGACCGGAAACCTCCCTGCAGCAGAGACAACAGGTTAGTGATCAGCTGGTGGTGTTGGGCAAGAATGAGGGAGGCTGGATCACTAACCTGGTAGTTGGACTCCGAAGCTTGGGCTTTAACTTCGGGCCGGGGTTCCAGGACTGAATCCGTAGAGCGACTACAGGCGGGCAGATGATCCGTTCAGGGAAATCCAGGGGCGTTATCCAGGGGGTCCGGGTCCGATCACAGAGAGGCAGTTATCCAGCGGCAGCACAGAGAGGGGAAGCCGATAGGCGAGGTCCAGGTCCGGTCCTGGTCCGATAACAGGCGGGCTCAGAATAACCACAGGGGCAAGGCAGAATCCAGTACTCACAGGCGGGGGTCAAGGCTCCAGCCAGAATCAGAACGGGGAACAGGCAGGCTCGGTAACGGAGGGCAGAATCAGGTCAGACACGGACAGGCAGAACAAGGAAACGCTGGAATGCTCGTACAGGTGGCTTGAGACAATCTGGCACTGGCTTCTGATCTGCACAGGGATTATAAGGAGGTGAAAACAGGTGGAACCGATGAGGACTAATTGCAGGCAGGGTGGAGAATGAGCAGGTGTGCTGAACAAAGGAAAAGATCAGAGCCAGTGCCGAGATCGTCACAGGATTAAATGTACAAATAATCACTGAATAAATCTAAGAACAATATTATGTATAACTCTGATCGCTCTTCCTGCTGCTCTATTAACACGAACTGCAGCAGGAATTACTGATGGCCACAAGCTGTGAGACTGAACTCTGAATGGACAGTGCAGTGATTGGATCATCAACAGCCCTTTGTTATTTTCTTTGCGTGAGGAATGTGTGGCATGTGTGTGTGTGTGTGTGTTTGTGTGTGTGTGTGTGTGTGCGCGGTCAGGGAAATGCGTGTGTCACACGATCATTGCATGAGAGTTGAGAGACCTGTGCTTGCAGGAGAAAGTCGACCTGGGAGACCATAGAACCAGATCTCTGCAAGCTGTGCAGGGATCCCCACTAGAGCCGGAGCAAACACTGCAGATCCAACATGCTGCAGCCTCCATAAGCCGATCTGAGCACAGGCCAAGTGCAGCCCACCGGCGAATTCACCCAGGACTGGATTCCCAAACGAGAGCTTTCACCCTGAGCTGGAGCGCTAGCGTTCACCCTGTAGCAAGTTATTCCAACTAGTTGCCAGTAATCGGCGCAACAGGACCCAAACGCAACGGTTTAGCAAAGATGAGCATGGTAAGTTAGTCTTGGGTGAAGCAATTTATAAACTGTTTATTTCTAATGTGTTTTTATCATGTTTTAAGAACTGGAGCTAACAAGTTAAGCCACCTGGGGTGCATAGCAGTAGTCCGACAACCCAATAGTTCGACAACCCTAACCCTAACTTAACCCTAGCCCTACCCAAACAACCGAAGGCACAAGTCATGACCGTTCTGTCTAATGTGGGAAAAGTTTAGTTGTCTTCGCCATGCACTCACCATGAAGTTCAATCTAATGCCATCAGAGAGTACTAGGCATGGTAACTGCTGATACAGATAAGATGAATTTGGGCATAGGCCTAGCGCATGAATCTTGTTAAGGTATAGGCCTGCTAAGAATCAATACTAAAAACCAAGCTAATTTTTTTCATCTTGAAACTGGGTTTTCGGCCTAATGGGTCATCCGACTATATCAGACTAGTGGGACTGTCGGACTATTGGGTTGTCGGACCAATGGGTTGTCGGATTATTGGGGTGTCGTAATTTTGGGCAGACCCCAGCCACCTGCTAGTAATGTTTGGAACAAATCTATACCATTGTGTTTTGGGTTGTGTTTTAAGGTTTTAAAAAGCATTATTTCCTTAAGGGTTTCAAAAAACTGATGGAATATTTTATGTTTGTGTTTTCCGGTCCGCTAATTACACCAAATATAGGTAAATGTCCATTAAATGAGCCCTGAACGTCCGGTAGCATTAGCTACTATTAGCATCCTTAACAGCCTTTATAGTAACAAGTTAAATGTAACTACAGTTTGTTTAAACATAACACTTCGTTTCACTCTTTAATCATCCGATAGTGCTACGAGCATTCGTACAGCATGAATAGGGAACAACAATGTCTCTTTTTGGTATTTTGTGTAACTTTTAACAATGCTATCAAGTTAAGCCACTCGGTCGGATATGCTCCCAGAATTACTTCCAGTCATAGTCCTCCTGCAGGGCCTTCTACGTTCTTAAGTTACCAATTCAAATTTAGTTATTTCTGGAGAAATAATTATATTAATTAATAGTTAAGTGCCCAAAAGTTAATTGATTTTTAATTCAGCAAATCATTCAATGTTATCTTCTCAAATAATTAGAGCTGTCAGTTTTAACGCGTTATTAATGCGTTAACTTTGTTAGACCATAACACCAACATTTTTTTAACGCGCGTTAATTGTGTTAATCCTTTTTTTTCCTGCAGCGCTCTCCAGACTGTGTTTTTTTGCCCTTGGCGCTTTCCGTAGTTCCAAGATTGCTAGGCTGTAGCAAAACAGACCCGCACTCACGGTTGCCAAGCTCGCTTATTTCATGTGACTTTGGGCTTCTTTTTTCTAAAGTTGCTTATAGATTTCATGAGTTGCAGGTTGGAGGTTTGTTTTGGCTTGTTTCTGAAAGTGAAGTTGCTTATTTGGGCTCTAAAATAATTGACGCTGTCGCACTACATTCACAGTGAGTATAACCAGCTGAAATACCCCTCCGCCTCATAACGCGCTGCAGCGCATCCTTCTCTAGGGATGAACAGGAGACCAGAACAGGCGGTGTAGACCAGGAAACCACCAGAACTGGCAGAGCAAACCGCTGGGACTCACGGAGAAACAGGCAGGGCTCCAGCACGCAGACACAGGCAACTTAACTGAAGAGCCTCACTGGCTGAGCACACAAGGTCTGGTAGAGCAGGGTGCATCACACAGGGCAGGATAGGCGGGATCCGATAAGCGAAATGAGGAGACATTCTGGCAGGGATGAGTTGGCTGAGGCGGGTATATATGGGCTGATGAACATGTGACCAGAGTTGAATCTAATTACTGGCAGCAGGTGGAGTTGATGTGAGCTAAGTGACTGGGGCAGAGCTGACAGGATAGTGGCTCAGAGGTGACAGGCTGAAGAAAAGTCCAAAGATAAAACAAACAAAAACCCAAATCATAACTTAGTTAGGTTTCACTAGCCTAATAGAGAGGATCTGTTGATTAAAATATATGTTTAATTCAGATGAATAGCATTTTGTAGTGTTGTTGTTTGGATGCTCATTTTATTTCTGTTAATAAATTCTTGAACTTGAGTAGAAGTTGTCACTCATGTATTCCATATGTGTCCAGAGTTTAGTGTCAGAAAAACTGCAGTGCTCGAATCACCCTTTCAACTATTGTCCTAATCTTAGCTGTTAGGGCTAGTATTCACCCAACAGACCAAGAGTTATTTATTAAAAGCACAACACAAGTATTACAACGAAATGAAATTCACCACAAAATGCAGAGTGGATTTTACTAGAGATAAAATGAAACACACAAAGTTTGGATACAAACAAAGGATAAATGTAACAATTAACAAAAAATAAAATTAATTTAAATGAGGTAAAACGTCCACTTGCAACAAATGCGGAAAACTTCAGAGGCAGCAATTAGCCATCTAACTGGTCATCACCAGTTACAAATGTATCACATTCCTATTTAAGAATGCTAGCTGTTACGGCCAGTGGCCTTCGTTTGTTTTCTCTATTCCCATGTTATTTAAATTCAGGTGCAGTTGCTGCTTCCTGCCAGCTGGCTCCGCTATGGGATTTTGATGTAGACCTTCTCCTGGTTCATTTCTTGTGTTTCCTCCTGCATCACTTGCTGTAAAAGTTCTCCTCCTGACTGGATACCCACCTTGATTGCTCAATCAATCCTGAAAGAGACCTCCTTATTTAAACTGGCACTTATTTACAGATGGAGCAGCTGTGTTTTGTTGTGCAGCTTGCCTTGTATACGTGGTGTGTCTTGCTTTTTGTTATGGCCCATGGGTCATGTCGTAACACTAGCCTATTCATTGAAGCTGGTGTCAGTGCAGACTTATGACAGGTGACAATGTCCCACCTGTGCTGGTGCAACCTTCAGAGGCTGTACTAGTGGCTCGGATGCACAGGAACCTTTTTGGCAAACCGCTGACCTCAAAAAAGTTAACCACATGCACTTATCTATAGTCTACATTTGAGGAGATCACTCTTACTATCTGTTCAAGGATCAAGAATCTTTGCTGTCAATATTTGACCATAATGAAATTTAGGTGAGACAACAGACTCAACAATTCCCACAGGATTTTAACACATAACACTCAGAGACAAGAACACATGTTTTCAAAGGTTTTTAATTAGTGGAATGCACCAATACCACTTGTGCTTGAAGCCTGCATTAGTCCTTAGTATCCGATGAGGTATAAATGCTGAAGTCAGTGTGCAATTAGTCATTAGCAAAAATTGAAGAGTTCAATTAACTGATGCTCGAGACAAGAAAGACAGGTAGCAGTCAGTTTACAGGGTGATGTAAAAATACTGTGCAATTGAGAAATATCGCTGGAGAAATTAAAAATGTGCATAAAGTACATCCATCCATCCATTTTCTAACCCGCTTAATCCGTCATGGGGTCGCGGGGGTTGCTGGTGCCTATCTCCAGCGTTCACTGGACGAGAGGTGGGGTACACCCTGGACAGGTCGCCAGTCTGTCGCAGGGCAACACATAGACAGACAGGACAAACAAACATTCACGCACACACTCGTGCATAAAGTCATTAGCAAAAATTTTAATCTTCAAGTTAAATAATTGGGCAATTTGCATGGATAGCTACTAATTAACTTTGGCAGGATAATTCCATCTCCCCAAAAGCTCCATCTTGGATTGCCTGGGTCTTTTTTGGGTCCATGTACTGACTGCTGAACCCGGTCAAGCATGGTTGCAAAATCATTAGTTCAACAACCACTGATTTTTCTTTATCATACTTGCTGTTCAAGCACTCTAGTACTTAGAGCTATATGGGCTTTGTGAGGTTTGTGTGGGTCTTCACAAGAACAATGTTACTGCTGAACAGCTATTGAACAGACTAGTAACATAGTCCTCACCAGAAAAAGCATCAGTAAATTTGACCAGGACTTTGCAATATCTCCAGGCAATTCTGTTAGCAATGTGGGAACCAAGTACCTTGTTGGCCAGTCAGCAGCTTCTGTCTTCTCTCTACATACAGGGGGAGGTAGTGGAGTACGTGGACAGCATTAGGCATTTACATCTTCTCTGACCTCTGTTGAACTGCGAACACCTCCCACTTGGTGAAGAAGGCCCAACAATGGCTCTTCTTCCACAGAGAACTGAAAAAGTCTGGACTTCCCACTAAACTGCTAAATAACTTCTACAGAGCTACCATTTAGAGTATTTTATGTATCAGCATAACTGTATGCTATGGGAGCTGCACAGTCCAGGAGAGGAAGCACAGGTGTTGAGAACAGTGCAGGGATGCCGTCTGCAGGACATAGACCTAATTTATGCAGAACGGGTCCAAAGAAGGGCCAGACGCATGTCCACTGATCCCAACCCATCCAGGCAATGCACTGTTTGCCCCACTCCCATCGAGTAAATGCTTCAGAAGCCTCAAAGCCAAAACAAATAAGCTGATGGGAGACTGCAGTCCAACGTTACTCGCACATCATACGTTACACCCTACTACCTCATTATCTGTGACTCTCCTGAATGCTAAAAAAAATTTAACCCATGTCCATGTCAGGGTTCTCTGTGCTGCTCTGCTCTAACTCTACTCCTCAGGTGTGTCTAGTTGGCTGAGGAGGCGTGGCCCACACCTGCAGCTCGTTGCAGGCGGCTTCCTCTGGCTTCTTAAGCAGAGCGCTGACAGATGGAAGACGCCAGAGCCTTAACCAGTCGTGGTACGACGTGGCCTCTGTCCCAACTCTCGGAAACCAGCTTGTGAGTTTTTTGCTCTTTTGACTTTGACTAATTTTGGATCTCCCTGTGTTTGTCTCAGATTTTTGGTGCTTGGAAGCACTCACCTGTCTTGACGTCTAGTCCGAAGAAACAGACCAGCAGAACCGTCTGCTCAGATTTTGCTCTGGCGCTCCCCTCATACTTCCTGGATGTTACCCAGCGAGGCCTGAGATCCCCTCTCCCGGGTTCTGCTGGTTCTGCGTTCACTCTGGTCAATCCATCTGTCACCATTGCCGACGAGGCTCGCTCAGGATCCCTCGCCAGTTACATCTGCCGTCCTCAGCCACTAGCCGCCTATCATCAGCAGAGTAGAATCACAGAGTTCCCTCGACGCTACTTCTTCTCGGTTAGGTCCGCCCAGCCCAATGGTAAGCAGCGCAACTTCTAGCAGTTCTCGTGGTTCTCCTTTCAGAGTCACTTACTCCCTCTCTCTTGCAGACTCTCCAGCCGTGACGTTCTGACCCAGCCGAATCGCCTGTAGTTCCATCCGTAGATCTGCCTGTTTCCAAAATAAACATCTTAAAACTGTGCTTTGCCTCCCGATCGTATCTGCATGTGGGCTCGTCACCTGAAAACCATGACAGTCCATTGCCTGTTTTTTGTCATTTTGTACCTCATTATGAACTAGAGTAGCCAAAGAGACATTTTGCCGTGGTGACGAATACAATATTATTCCTTTTCTTCTTCTCTTCTTCTTGATTCCCAAATCATGGGAGATTCTGTGACAAGCTTCTGTGAGTCATGCTCTCCCTTTATTTAGGCAGTACTGGGTCCTTCTCCAACTGACGAAGAAATAACTGAAAATCTTCTTACAAACGCATTGTTTTGTCAATCTTGTGATCCTTGATTCTCTCTACTGAGAGGTTGAGGCAGTGAGATAGTGATGGGAAGAGAGTTTAAAATCATAGATTTAATATTACCATTATATTAGCAAATAAAATATAGAGAATTCAGACATTTAATTTAGATTTTTTGAATGATGGCAGAACATATCCAATTTCAATAATTTGGACAATCAGGTAACCTTACATACTAACATTTTGATAATATCTTCCATGAAATAGTGACGTGTCAATACGCAAGGACAAGCTGTTCCTCTAACCACTGGTGTGCCTCAGGGCTCAATCCTAAGACTAAGGCTTTTAAAGTAGCTGTTATTAAACCTTTACTTAAGAAACCTTCTCTTGATCAAGATGAGTTAGTACATTACAGACCTATATCTAATCTTCCTTTCTTTTCTAAAATTCTTGAGAAAGTAGTTGATAATCAACTCTGTGAAATAATGACCTTGAGGAGTTTCAGTCAGAGTTCAGAGCTCATCATAGCACTGAAACAACTCTGGTGAAGGTCACCAATGATATTCTCATGGCCTCAGATAATGGACTTGTGTCTATACTTGTCCTGCTAGATCTCAGTGCTGCATTTGACACAGTTGATCACAATATTCTCCTACAAAGACTTGAGCATACTGTAGGGATTAAGGGAAAAGCATTAGGCTGGTTTAAATCTTATCTGTCGGACAGATTCCAATTTGTTCATGTAAATAATAAATCTTCTTCAAACTCTAGGGTCACTTGTGGAGTACCACAGGGTCCATTCCTTGGACCAATTCTCTTTACTATATATATGCTTCTGATTAGCAAAATTATCAGACAGCATGGGATTAATTTCCACTGTTATGCTGATGACATTCAGCTATATTTATCCATAACTCCTGATGAATCCAATCAATTACTTCGACTGCAGTCATGTCTTGATGACATCAAAAGCTGGATGACTTTAAATTTCCTGTACTTCAATTCGGACAAGACAGAAGTTTTAATCTTTGGACCAGAGTCCTCAAAAAATAAACTTCTTAATCAATACCTTAATCTGGATGGCATTAACTTGGCCTCTGGTACTAAAGTATAAAATCTTGGTGTTATTTTCGACCAAGACATGTGATTTAAATCCCATATTAAACAGGTTTCCAGAGTTTCCTTTTTTCACCTCAGGAATATCGCCAAAATTAGAAACATTTTGTCCAGGGGTGATGCTGAAAAACTAGTCCATGCATTTGTTACTTCAAGGCTGGACTATTGTAATTCTTTACTATCAGGAAGTCCACAAAATGCAGTTCAAAGTCTTCAGCTGATCCAAAATGCTGCAGCAAGAGTTCTGATGAAAATCAACAAGAGGGATCATATTTCTCCAATTTTAGCTTCCCTGGCTTCCTGTTAAATCAAGAATAGAATTTAAAATTCTTCCTCTAACGTATAAAGCCCTTAATAATGAAGCTCCATCATATATCAGAGCTCTGATTACCCCGTATGTTCCTAACAGAGCACTTCGCTCTCAGACTGCAGGTCTGCTGGTGGTTCCTAGAGTCTCTAAAAGTAGAATGGGAGGCAGTTCCTTTAGTTATCAGGCTCCTCTCCTGTGGAACCAACTCCCAGTTTTGGTCCGTGAGGCAGACACCTTATCTACTTTTAAGACTAATCTTAAAACTTTCCTTTTTGACAAAGCTTATAGTTAGAGTGGCTCATGTTACCCTGAGCTACCTCTATAGCTATGCTGCTATAGGCTCAGGCTACTGGAGGACATCAGGGCCTATTTTTCTCACTCTACTGATTTCTACTGTTCTCCAGTCTACTGTTCTCCAGATTTGCATTGCATTACATTGAAATGACTGTTGTCATTTCAGCTTTTAACTTTTTGTTCTCTTTTTTCTTCATAGTAGGTACACCTGGTCTGACGTGCTGTTAACTGTGACATCTTCGGCTATTACCTAATGTAGAACAGATTACTGGATCAATGTGTGCTTCTGTGCTTTTTTGTCTCTCTTGTTGTGTCTCTCCTCTGTCTTCTGTAACCCCCAGTCGGTCGAGGCAGATGACCGTTCATACTGAGCCCGGTTCTATTGGAGGTTTTTCCTTCCCGTTAATGGGTGATTTTTCTTTCCACTAACGATTTATGCTTGCTCAGTATGAGGGATTGCTGCAAAGCCATGGACAATGCAAACAACTCTCCCTGTGGCTCTACGCTTCTCCAGGAGTGAATGCTGCTTGTCGGAACTTTGAAGCAATCAACTGGTTCCCTTATATAGGAATTTTTTGACAATCTGTATAATATGATTGATTTGACTTTGTAAAGTGCCTCGAGATGACAGGTTTCATGAATTGGCGCTATATAAATAAAACTGAATTGAATTGAATTAAGACCTGCACTGTTTTTACTGTACATGGTGCCACAGAAAATAGCAAAAAAATACCCACCTGTTAATTTTTTTTCCAAGTTTATTTCCCAGTTGTTTCCAACTGCCTTTGACTCTGTACTGCACGGTTTAAAGGACATTAGGGAGTGGCTTTCACAAAACTTCCTACACAAGAATGAAAGTAAAACTGTATGCATTTTCTTTGGTGCTAAAATATTTCCAAATTTTGTTCAAGATCTTTGTACTTTGGCTTCTTTCTGTTGAACTATGGTAAAGAATTTGGGAATAATGTTCTATGATTGTTTGAAATCTGTCAGGGTGCTCTGTTTTCCGTGCTCTCATTCTGCTCCACAGGTGGTTCTAGTTGGCTGGGGGTCTTGGCCCACACCTGCGGCTCGTTCGGAGCGGCTTCCTCTGGCTTCTTAAGGAGAGCTCAGACAGATGGAAGACGCCAGAGCCTTAACTCAGTCGTGTTAATGCCTTTGGATTACTCACCCGCCTCGAAATCTCGCTCGAAGAACCAGCACCTCAAGAATCCCTGACACTCAGATATTGCTCTGGCACTCCACTCATACTTCCTGGATATTACCCAGTCAGGCTTGAGATCCTTTCCCTGGATTCTGTTGGTGCACTCACTCTGGTCATCCATCTGTCCCTCCTGTCTGCTGTGGCGTGCTCCGGATCCCTCGCCAGCTTACCATCTGTCCGCCCTCCAGCTACTAGCCACCGTTCATCCACTGAGAGCTTCGGTCACAGAGTTTCCCTGTCACTACTTCCCCGGTCAGGTTAGCTTGACTAAATGGTAAGCGGCACAGCTTCTGGTAGACTTTCTCTGGTTCGATCACTAGTAATAATTTCCTCTTTCTTCCGCAGTATTCCGCAGTAACTTCAGCCCTGACGTTCAGACCCCGACCGATCCTCCAGCTTGTCGATCCCCTGTAGTCTGTACTCTCAAGTAAACATCTTAAAAGTGTGCTTGTCTTCCGTTCGTATCTGCATGTGGGCTAAACACTTGAAAAACATGACAGAAGAAGGCTCTGGCCAGAAAAGCCCAGCAGATACCTTCGGATGGCAGTTAGCCGCACAGCAGGAACAACTACAGGTGCTAGGTTTAGCAGTTAATTCAACACATGAACAGCTCCAGCTAGTAGCCACTCAGCTCGGCCAGCTGACAGCGTCATTCACTTCCGCGTTAAGTCCGCCTGTCACTCAGGCTTCGGATACTCCTCCCCCCGCACCTCTAGCAGCTGAAGCGTCTGGGGAAGATCCGCTCCCAGAGGGTTCATCTCCGAGCCCGGAGAAGTTCTCAGGTGACAGCAGGGATTGTGGTGGTTCATTTTCCAATGTAACCTCGTCTTTAATGGATCCCCTTGCATATTTTCTACTGACCAGGTTAAGAGTTTTTACATATTACGTCTCTTAATCGGTAGAGCCCTTAGATGGGCAGAAGCTCGTTCTTCTGATTGTGATTCGTTTGGTTGTACCTTCCAGGAATTTATTACTGAGTTTAAGGCTGTTTTTTCGGCGGAAATAGACTCTGTACAGCAGTCTCGGACTTTATTCTCGTTGAAACAACGAGGAAGACGTGTATCTGATTTTTCTGTTGAGTTTCGCACTTTTGCTGCTGCCGCCGGATGGGAAGCCAAGCCGTTAAAGGCAGTATTCTTTCAGGCTTTGGATGAGAATTTAAAGGATGAGTTAGTCCGAGTTGAGGAACCTAGTACTTTTGAGGGTTTGGTCGCTTTAGCTATTCGTTTGGATTCCCGCTTACGTAGTCATAACCGGTTACCTGACTCCGCCAGATAGATTTGCTCCGCATATCCATCTGGAAACCTTCCGTTGAAGTAATTTTGGGAAGGGGCGAAAATACTGGTCAGCTGATTGGCCTATGTTGGTGATAGACGGGCCAAATAAACCAATCAGATTCGTCGTCGCTCTGTTACGAGCGACGACGAAAACACAACCACAAGCCAAGCTACTCTTGCTGCTGCAAGTAAAGGCTCGTTAGCTCAGCAGAGAAATACTCTGTAATTCCGATAAAACTTGCTCGATAGCCGCGCTAACGCTAGTTTCATCGGCTGAAGCCGCCATGTTCTTTAGACTGAACTGACGCGCTTCCCGTTGCGTCACACCTCAACCCGCCTCAAAGCCAACGCTGATTGGACGTTCGTTTGGTGAACGGCTCCAAATTTTCTTCAACGGAGGGTATCCAGACTGATCTGCGAGCGAAACCTTGAAACCTCGCGAGATCAGGATGGTCTCACGAGGCTACATAACCGGGGCCGTTGTGAAAGACCCGTACGGTCTCTGGGATCACCACCGCAGTTATCTGGTCCCCAGCAGTCGGGGGTAATGCCGCCATCACCTCCCGAACCCATGCAGATGGGCTGTGTTCACTTAACAAGTGAAGTACGTCAGCAACGGTTCTCAAGGAATCAGTGCCACTCATTCTCCTAATTCTTCCCCTGAACCAGGAGATGACATCGACCTCATTCGCGTCCCCGAGCAGTATCATGATCTGTGATTAGTGTTTAGTAAGAGTCGGGCGTGCTCACTCCCCCCGTATCGCCCTTATGACTGCGGCATCGATCTGCTACCCGGGGCTCCGCTACCATCCAGTCGCCTCTACAACATCTTGGGATCTGAACGTCAGGCGCTCAAGAAGTATATAAGTGAGTCACTGTCGGCTGGATTAATCCGCCCTTCCTCTTCTCCTTTAGGTGCGGGTTTATTTGTTGTTGGGAAGAAAGATGGATCCCTCCGGCCTTGTATTGATTACCGAGGGCTAAATTATATAACAGTTAAAAATAAATACCCGCTTCCCCTGTTGTCTTCAGCCTTAGAACCAGTCCAGAATGCTGTTATCTTCACCAAGCTTGACTTGCGTAACGCTTATCATTTGGTCCGGGTTTTAAAGGGAGACGAATGGAAGACTGCTTTCAAGACTCCATTAGATCATTTTGAATACTCGGTTATGCCTTTTGGGTTATGTACGCCCCAGCTGTTTTCCAAGCCTTGATGAATGACGTTCTCCGGGATCTTTTGAACGTTTTCATATTTGTTTATTTAGATGATATCCTGATTTACTCCAGCAGTCTAGAACAGCACCAACAACATTTCTGTCTGGTGCTACAACGCCTCTTAAAGAATCGCCTTTTTGTGATTGCTGAGAAATGCGAGTTTCATCAGTGCTCCATCCCTTTTCTCGGTCTTATTTTGGAGGGTGGGCGAGTTAGGTCCGACCCAGAAAAGATAAAGGCAGTAGTTTAGGGGCCTACCCTGGATTCTAGAAAACAGCTCCAGAGGTTTTTAGGATTTGCTAACGTCTACCGACGCTTTATTAGAGACTATAGCCGGATAGCTTCCCCTCTGCACGCCCTCACCTCCATTAAGGTTCCGTATGTCTGGAGCCCGGAAGCCGACACTTCCTTTAACAAACTTAAGACCAGGTTTTCACAGGCTCCCATACTTATTCATCCCGACCCAGTTAAACAATTTACCCTCGAGATCAACGCATCTGATACCGGGGTTAGGGGCGGTCTTGTCCCAGCACTCCAAGTCCGACAGTAAATTACACCCATGTGCTTTTTTCTCTCGATGGCTGTCTCCAGCCAAACGTAATTATGACATGGGAGACAGAGAACTGCTGGCTATTAAGTTAGCGTTGGAGGAGTGGCGACTTGTTAGAGGGATACGAGCTGCCCATAATCATCTGGACCGATCATAAGAACCTCGCCTATTTGCAGTCTGCCGGGCGTTTAAATCCTCATCAAGCTCGCTGGTCATTGTTTTTCTCCAGATTCAACCTCACCATGACCTAACGCCCAGGCTCGAGGAACATTAAACCTGACGCCTTGTCACGTCAATTCACACTCCAAGAACATCAGAGAGAAACAGCCACTATTCTTCCTCCTTCATGCACTGTGGGTGCGTTGCATTGGGAGCTGGAAGATCGCATTAACCAGGCGCTGAAGCTTAACCCGGATCCTGGAACTGGCCTGCCTGGACTGAAGTATGTACCCAAATCTGTGCACCCCGATGTGCTTCACTGGAGCCACGACTCCAAATTCTCCGTCCATCCTGGAATTTATCGGACTCAGTCTCAGGTGTCCCGAAGTTTTTGGTGGCCGTCCTGGACTAATGACGTCCGAGAATATGTTCAAGCCTGCCCTATTTGTGCCCAAAACAAGTCCTCCAATCAACCCTCCTCAGTCCTTCTTCAGCCACTTCCGATTCCCAAGCACCCCTAGACTTTGTTACCGGACTCCCTATGTCCCAAGGAATGACTACCATCTTAACCGTCGTTGATCGTTTTTCTAAATCATGCCATCTCATCCCCATTCGAAAACTGCCCAATGCCCTTCAGACTGCCCAACTAATCATTAAACATGTTTTCAGACTCCATGGCATCCCAGTCGACATCTTTTCTGACCGGGGCCCCCAGTTTGTGTCACAGGTCTGGCGACACTTCTGTTCTGCTCTCGGTGCCCGTTACACTCTCACCTCCGGATATCACCCCCAGACCAATGGCCAAACTGAAAGGATGAAACAGCAACTAGAGACTACCCTTCGCCGCCTCATCTCCGCCTCACCTACCGACTGGAACAAGTTTATACCTTGGGTTGAATATGCTCTCAATTCCCATATCTCATCTTCTACTGGACACTCACCATTCGAGATAGCCTTGGGATACCAGCCACCTCTCCTGCCCACCGATGAACTCAAGATTCCCATTGCATCAGTCAATCAATACATCACTCGCTGTCAAGACATCTGGAAATTGACCATCACTGCTCTCTCACGCAGAGCAAAAGGTTCGCCGACCAGCGCCTTAGACCTGCCCCCCAGTATCGCCCCGGTCAGAAGGTCTGGTTATCATCCAGGGACGTTCTAACCAACCCATCCGCCAAGAAACTTGCCCCCCGATTCACTGAACCCTACAAAATCGAGTCTGTCATCAGCCCAACCTCCGTCCGTCTGCGTCTGCCTACTTTCTACGTCTCCCAAATCAAGCCTGTTGTGGACAGCGAGCTTTGCCCTCCGGCCGAACCCCCTCCACACACCCAGAGCAGTCAGGACCCCCGCATCCTCGGGATTGTGGACGCCCATTGACGAGGTAAGGGGTTCCAGTATCTTGTTGATTGGGAGGGTCGCGGTCCTGAGGAGCGGTCATGGGTTTCTGGCTCAACAATTATGGACAAGGATTTCATTAATAACTTTTGGTCTTCACACCCTTCCACATCTTCGTCTGGGCCGCCAGGAGGCGACCGTTGGGGGTAGTGCTAGGGTGCTCTGTTTTCCGTGCTCTCATTCTGCTCCACAGGTGGTTCTAGTTGGCTGGGGGGCGTGGCCCACACCTGCCGCTCGTTCGGAGCGGCTTCCTCTGGCTTCTTAAGGAGAGCTCAGACAGATGGAAGATGCTAGAGCCTTAACTCAGTTGTGTTAATGCCTTTGGATTACTCACCCGCCACGAAATCTCGCTTGAAGAACCAGCACCTCAACAATCCCTGACGCTCAGATATTGCTCTGGCACTCCACTCATACTTCCTGGATATTACCCAGTCGGGCTTGAGATCCTTTCCCTGGATTCTGTTGGTGCACTCACTCTGGTCATCCATCTGTCCCTCCTGTCTGCTGTGGCGCGCTCCGGATCCCTTGCCAGCTTACCATCTGTCTGCCCTCCACCGTTCATCCACTGAGAGCTTCGGTCACAGAGTTTCCCTGTCACTACTTCCCCGGTCAGGTTAGCTTGACTAAATGGTAAGCGGCACAGCTTCTGGTAGACTTTCCCTGGTTCGATCACTAGTAATAATTTCTACTGCTCACCATTTGACTAACACCAGGAGATACAGTTATATTACTCTTGTACTTTACTCCTTTCACTGGCTCCCTGTATGTTTTAGAGTTGAATTTTAAGTGTTTAAATGTTTGTTTTTAGACTTTTGAAATGCATCTTCTCATCTATGTGATCTTTTACGAGCACATAATCCTGTCAGAGTTCTTCGGTATGTTGACCAACATCTTTTGGAAGACACTAGGTCAAAGCCCAAACAGTGGGGTGACCATTCATTTGTTGTAGATACACCAAAAGCTGCATTGCCTTTTGAATTGCGGACCATTAAAGATTTACCTCTGTTTGAAGTTAATTGAGCAATAAACAAAATTGCATTTTAGATAGAAAAAACTAAAAAATTGTTTTGTGAAGAATTAAAGGTATCTTTTTAGATAGAATAAGATATAACAAATCACAAACCGTCTCTCTGTGTTGTTCTTCAGTCTCTTATTTACAAAGCTGGGCCGGCCGCACGTGCATGTACATGTATGTGAACAGCTGCCACTCAGGGCTTAGTTACTCCCTCCTCATAAAATGCCACTGTCATGTTTTGATCAGGATCCGTTATTACCACAAAAAGCAACAGTCCTTGGCAAAGAATTTGTGAATAAGGAAAGTGACAAAACAAAGATCAACATTGGCCTTGCGTTTCAGAGGTGGAGAGCATTTTGAGAGCGAAAGCAGCTGCTGTTTTACTCGGGGCTAGCTTTTCTCCTCTGGACAGGTGTTTTTTTTGTTGGTAATACAGTCTTGTTAGACTTGTGTTGCCATGTTGATACAATTCAGTATAATGCTACAAATGTGGCATGTGGGTTAATTGTTGCAGTTTCACCAGCAAAGGGCCTGGCGTTACTGTTCTGTGAGGCGAGTAGCCGGTAGTCCAGCTAACATAGTTAACATTGTTTAATGCAGGCCGGCGGGCTTGTGAGCTGCCACCGTGATTCTCACGTACATTTAGGACGTTCATTTTTCAGATTTAGATTTAGATTTTGGAGGTAGAGAGAGGTGTGGCTTGCCATACATCTGGTTTTGGTCTACAGACAGTGCCCAACAGCCCACCTAGTGGTGCTTGTTGCTCCTTTAAGCTAAATAAAAAGAAATGTTGTCGTGTTTAACCCATCCCCCAGGAACAGTGGGGTGCCTACACTGTGTGGTGCCTGGGGAGCAATATGGAGCTAAGGGTCTTTTTCAGTTATGTTATCAAGGCGTTGGTTGTTTGTACCTGTAGTACTTTATCAGTTTGTTTTGCCTTTCTTTTTATATCTCTCTTTGCAGGTATGGAAGCAGACACCAAGGATATTATCATGCTCTCTCCTTTTCCTCTTCTTTTTTCACCTTTTCTCCCTTTTAGCATTTCGTCTCATCTGTTTATCTTGTTTTTTTTCTTCTACCTTTCTATTTTTCCATTTTTGGAACATCAAATATTCCCAGAATAAAATCTAATAAAGCCTTATGCATATATAAATCAACTGGAGCACTATAGCGAAAGCAGTGATGCTCCACTTGTGAAAGTAAAATCTGTTTGGCTCTCTTTGGCATTAAAACAGCAATCGTTAATGCTACACTGCCAGACAGGACACATGAAAAAGAAAGCTTAAGTGTACTTTTTCTTCCCTTCCCCCCACACAGTTCATGGTTTGAAAATAGTAAATTTGTATTTCGGTTTGAACCAATCTGTTCACAGTGGTCCTTAATATTAATGTTCTTGCTCTTCAGTTTTTTTAGACTTCCTCAGATAAAACCTTCTTATTTGTCGTCATTGTTACACTCTTCTCTCTTTAATCACACTGTCTCACTTTTTCAGGCATCTATATATATATATATATATATATATATATATATATATATATATATATATATATATATAAAGCGAGCGACAGAGAGAGAGAGACAGAGAGAGACAGAGAAAGACAGAGAGAGATCCTCCTTGGATTATTCAAACAAAGGTGCTGACAAACTGTACACATAGAAACAAACTGGTTTTCATTCATTTTGATCTGGAAAGCCTTTAGTCATTCACTTTGTTTCCTGAACACATCACTGTGGCTGCTCTGCCTGCTCAGTAAATATATTTTCAGCTAAACAACTGCGTTTTTACAAATTAATGCCAGCTTGGCATGAAAGAGAACTTTAGAGGAAGTGAGTCATCCTTAAAAAACCCATAACAAAGGTGGAATATACAAACTTGAATATGTGCTACATCTCTTTGCCGTATTTATAGCTGTCAGATTGGTTAGTTTCCACTTCCTCTTTAACTAAACAATTTGTCCATGTTTAGTATATGTGGTAACTTTCTAGACTGTTACTTATGACATGAAGTGAGGTATTGCTAATTAGTGCACCTGCAGTTTGGCCACCTCTCCCATTTGTCAGATATAGTTTACAGTATTAGCTTGTCATATTTTTCAATTGTTCATGGATTTTGAAAGGATCACTACCATTATGGTACATCTAAAAAAAATTGGAAACCTGAGGCAGCGCTGTCAAATAAAAAAATTCTCTATTAGACCCCTAACATCAGCAACTTTAAATAAATTAAACAAAGGTGTCAAATACTTGTCTTTATGCATTTAATAGTAAAAACTATTCCCCTAAATTTCTCAAAATGTGATCGGCAACAGATGATGTAAGAAAAATAACATTAACACCAACAGTAAATAATTAGAGCACTTTATGTTTTTAAATTCATGCTAAGAGAGAAACACGTTGTGAGGCTGAAAAAAGAGAGTTATAATCTTAAGTGTCTGCTGAATTAGCATAGATGAATCTAAAGTTAATATGAACCGGGGCGAGGTTATTGCACCTTTTTGAATGGGGTTGTTTCACACCACGGCACAGCGGAGCCCGCAGGCGATAGGCAGAAACATGAGAAAAATGAAAAGGCTGAGAAATTCCCCCAAAGGGATTATATTTTAAATAGATATCAGGCCATATATGATTCCCTTTTCTTTTTCTTGTCTGTAAGTGGGTGTAATTTAGGGTACATAATGGAAGAAAAAGAACTTTAGGTTAATCTCATTGACCTCTACACTCTGGAGACTGGGGGTTATAGCTAGGAGAAACACCCTCTCCCCAGAAAGCTACTCCTAACTGCCCTGAGAGGAGTAATGAAAGTTGTGAAAGTGAGTCAATACAGAGCTATAAGAAAAAGTTATTTTCAGCATCTTGATGAACAGAATTTAGTAAAGGATAACTGTGAAATGAATTAGACTATATAATTTAGCAACAAAATCATGCTTAATTTCTTATAATTATGCCTTGTCCAATTTTGTGTTGGACATCAAATATATTATTTTACCATAATGGCAAACTGCAGTCTTGCTCTTAAGCCATGTTAATAATAATGTTTAGTTCACATATTTAAGTCAAGCCTAACCTGAGTTTTTTTGTCACTCATCTTGTCACTTTTCACTAGATGGAAACGGTATTGCACAACTGCAGAGCTATCAAGAAATGCCTGTCCATCTAAACTGACAGGCTGTTCAAGAGGTAGCCAAATGCCCAGGGTAATTCTGGACATCCACAGCTCCAAGGGTGGGGGTGGACGTTAGGTGGTGTTGAGGTGGGTGGTCTCTCAACGCAGCAATTAGTTGTATACTACACAAATTGTACCTTTATGGAAGTATGCCCAGAAGAAGAAAATTTGTTAGCCACAAGTGAAGCAGGAAAACTGCACTACAGATGACATCAAATGCTGCATCTCCACAATAACATATGGTTATGGTGGCATCATGCTGTTGGAAGGCTTTTCTTCACCAGGAAAAAAGAAGCTGGTCAAAGTTGAATGGAAGATGATTAAATACTGACAAATCTGCTATACAAAATATGGCCTTGCTTTTCCACAACTTTTCTATCTTGTCCTTAATAAATCCCCTTTTAGATGGTGGTGGCCCATGTAAGGGGCTGGAAGTACCCTCTGGGCATTGATAGGATTTGGTCATATATCAGCCACTTCAACAAATTCCACTACCAGGAGACCTACGGAGCAATATTGGTATAAACCAGACCACCCACTGTCTGCCGGCTTAGTCCTTGACCAGGAAGGGGAAGCTTTTATTAACAGCTGGTTTGTGTATATATATATATATATATATATATATATATATATATATATATATATATATATATAGATATATAGATATAGATATAGTTTAGCTGGGAAAACTTGTTGTAATATAAGAAAATAAGCATGTCCTCAAGAGCACGGAAGGGAGACTTTTGATTTGCTATATGACTGTGGTTGAAGGTTTCAGGAATTGCAACCTTTTAAGTGTTTATATATCCAGCTGTTTGGACATCTGATTATACCCACAGAAAAACATCTGCAGCATAGTCATTTTTGTTATCTTTGACAAACATGAACTTGCACTTGTGAACACTTGTATCTATCGCCTCACTTGATTTCTGATTCCATATCTTTAGCCCTTCATGTATAGTTACATAAACAGAAAAAAAAATCCAGTCAAGGAAAAAGACACTTACTTTTAACCCCTTAACTGGTGCCCCCAAAATTCCAAAAATTAGATGCTGCTCTTGAACTCTTTGGAGTAGAGGCAAAAGCCTGGTGTCTCTGTAAAAGTAACACATAGCTAAAAAGTCCACTATGGTGTTCTGGTAACCAGATTATAGTTATTGAAGTTGGAGCAGACACAAAGTGTCCATTTTTTTTGCACTTGTTCTCTTGTTTCTTTCTTCAACATGCAGCTGCAGGCTGATTCAAGGAGATTCTAGCTGAAAAATAAGGGAGCCAAAAAAACTCTTTTGTGTGACGGGTTCAAATTTGAATGCAATATGATAAAAAATAGCTATTCTAGACCTGTTTTTCTGTAGGTATGTCTAGGCGTTCTCCAAAACTTTTCTGATAAGTAATCAGAAAAAGCATTGTCACTCCTGTGACAAACTCCAACGCTTCTTCTGTTGCTATTTGGGCCTTCCCAGAAGCTTTACACATATTTCCTGGTGAAAATGTACATCTAACACCAAAAGCTGACTTACACACAAGGATGCACCAAGAGGGCAGTAATCAGATGAGCTTTACATATGCTGTTGCTATGGAGTTTTAAATGTCCTGCCCCACAAGTGATGCATTTTATTGGCTGTAATTGTATTGGCTACAATCTCCACGTGTCACAATGGGCATCACAACTGACTGGTCCGAGAGACGTACCTCAAGAAATTTTGAGATATGAGCTATTGTGAATAACATTAGCTCTGGAGAAGCTGTGGATCAACACAGTTGGTTAAAAGAGGTGTCAGTCAAAGGAGGAGAAGTCTAAAACCGAAGTCTACGGTACGAACTGCAAGGCTTTGAAGTCAAAAATGCATTCCGGTGGGTCACCGGTGATCCGTTGCCAGTTTGTTTAAATTCTCAGATTAAATATTCAGAGTATTACCTTTACAGAGAGAGACCAAGCCCATGGTAATGGCATTTGCTCCAAAGGGTTGCAGAGCTGCAGTTAATTAAATCTGGATATGCATTACAGTCATTTACACTTTTTTAACATTTCCTTTTTCTTCTAATTGAAATACCTCTAGGATTACTGGTAACTTCTTTTGTACCTAACCACCACACTGTCCAATGGTCAGCAATCATATTTTTCTGATCCTGACCTTAGGTGTTTCACAGAGTCTAAATCCAGTCATTATGCACTATTGGCTCCAACTTTGGCCGTGGGACATTCAGTTTAGGTTACGGTTTATTATGGCATTCCTTCTGCGGTGAAGACAGAGAACATTTTTTAAACAAAAGGAGGCTTCAAGCAAGTAAGCGAAAATGTACATGGACACGATCTATGATTAAAGGCTAATTTCTTTCATCTGCGGGGAGCAGCATCTGGAAAGTGTGCATCATAAAGGCATACACATCCTGATTATGTTATCAATTATTCATGACAGACTGGCAGAGCTTTAAAAAGCAAAACTACCCACAGGATACTACATTCTAATACACCAGGTTCACTATGTGTCAAGAAAGTAGTCTCAGCTATTAGCTTCCAAAACTCTAATTTACATCAAACTGGCCTTTTCCACACGTCACTGTATCCTTCACATTAACTGACACTATTGTAGCTAGAACTGCTCATCTCATTACAACAACAGTAAATAGTGTTTTCAAAGGAGCTGTAATTGTTTTTACAATACAAAATATGCAAAAGAAAATCTACACTGCCCCAACAAAGACATATTAAGCCAACAAGTACCTTTTTTTTCTTTGTCTCATCTATCTATCTATCTATCTATCTATCTATCTATCTATCTATCTATCTATCTATCTATCTATCTATCTATCTATCTATCTATCTATCTATCTATCTATCTATCTATCTATCTCTATATATATATAGCATCGTGTCACGTGTCATCATGTCATGTTTACTGTTGATATTAACGGAAGTACGTACTGTGCATGCGCAGCATGGGTTAAATCAAGGAAGAGGCTAACGGCTATTAGCATCTCCCAGCGAAACAATAAAGAAAAGTCCAAGATCCGGTGAAAAAAAGCACAAAAAATGATTCCAAGAAGGAAAATGCTGGAATGTCACTAGAAATACAGTAGGCCCATTGGTGTTCACTAAAGCGGACGCTAAACCTGTCGAGGCTCAGATGCGACGGCAGAGCTGACTGACATGAGTAAATGTTATGCTATCAGGCTCTTAAAATTTTTGTAGTAGTTTATTTAATTAATAATTGTTGGTCTTTGACCCAGCGGAGCTGCCGCTTTATTGTGAGGCATTGCAGAGGGTCCGGCTTGGTCTGGCATTATTTAAAATTGATTTATAAATTGAGCAAACCGGCATTATGATAGTTCTGAGATATAGTCGCTAGATGTCACCATGTCTGTTTATATTGGTTAATCGCACCCGAGAGCAAATTATTATTATTATTTTCAACTCAAAAAGGACTATCAAAACACTATCAAGATGAAAGCTTGGTGTATTTTATCATGATCAAAATGATTTTTGATATTTTTTTATAAACATATTACGTATATTACATATTATGAGCCAACCTCTCCCCTCAGTATTTCCTGGCAGTCTTTTGCCAGTACTCATCCTCTTTCTATCTCTTTCACAGACCGAGACCAGAGTCTTCCCAGTCGGCCACTATCCCATACACCCCATAATCCCTTTATCTTTTCTGACAGCCACTCTTATTATATTGTTGTGGCTGGAGGATTAGATGCAAACTTCATGCTTGAATGAAAATAATTTTAAATCAAAATCTGCCAGGGATATGGACAACTTCACTCTTAAGTGTATATTAAAAAAAAACAAGACAAAGAATTTAGAACTTTTTTGTAATAAAACACATGGCAAACATTTAGGTAGATTTTTCCATAGATTTCCATAGTGTGTATGAGCAACATACAGTATACTGTACATATGCACATTTGTGGACATGTAGATGGTTACAAGTTGTCTACATGTTCATTATTGTGTGTGTGTGTCCAAAACCTAGGTGGTTTGGCCATCCCTCGGAGTTCAGCAGATAACTCTAACTGCTCCGCCACTCTGTCTGGCTTTATATCTATATCTGTCCTTAGTTTCTCATGGAAATAAATAAAAGCTCTGCTCCCCTACTGCATAGAAGGAGGGCATGCCTCATATAATCATTTGAGACTGGGACAAACTCGAACCATTGATATCTGTGTATTTATTACGCCTATGGCAATATAAGGCAAAGCAGAGTGAGATATCAGCTTACCTAGAGCGCAGTGAGAGGGAGAGAGTTTAAGATAAAGGATATTTAATATCCAGTGCATGCCAGCAGGGGCCTAAGCCTCTAATAGCACTTGGGGTTTCTGAGCAGGTAATGCCTTCATCTTTGTCTAAACACACTTTTATGGACTTTAACTGTAATGATATAAAGAGAGAGGGGGTCACAGATAAATGTAGCGTAATGGCTCAAAGCTGAAGATTAGCCATGTATCATGTCTTGGGGATAATGCTTCAAGGCAGTTCTTCAGAAAAGGTGTTATCCACTATAGAAAGAAGACAAGAGAGAGCAAGACACAAAGACACGCACTCACACACATATCCAGACACATATATTAAATAATGACCTCTTCTTTCCTGTCTCTTTCCCCCCCCCCGCCCTTTTAACAGCGCTTTGCATTTTGTCACATTGCATTAGAATCAACGACGAGGTCATTTGCTCTGTAATGAATCTGTGAAGCCAATATTCATAGCTTGCGACAAACATTACCGAGGCACCTCCTGTGTTCTAGGACACATTACCTTTGCTTATTTGGTGTCTAAATGATAATAAGATTTCATTAGATAACCTATATTTGTAAAATGTAAACATAAATCTTAAAAAGATAAAAATAATGTTACCTCATACTGTGCAAAAGCAACAGCAGCACTTTCAGGCCATTTAGGCCGTTTTTCACAGATCAATCAGGTGGCCTCTTTCACCATTAAGCGGGGGGAACAATGAAACAGCTACATAGCAAAACTGAAGCGGGAGTGAGGGAGAAGAATAGTGTTGTTGCCCTAATTATGCACTGCGGTGATGCATTATTTACCAACTCAACATGCATCAGCAGGGCTGAATATGAGTAAAATAATTTATGATGAGATTCCCCCCTTTCTTTCCATCTTTTATTCCCGTCTCTGTCCTTCACACTCCAGCCCACCCATCTTTAAATCAAACTTCAATAAAATGTGCCATCCCCTATTCATTTTGCATGATGCCACTCTGAGAACCACACAGGGCTGCAAGATCTGTTATTCAAAAATTCTTCAGAGTCCAGGGTCAAAACAACAAAACAGGAACAGGGAAAAACCAGGAGCCTCTGTTACTCACTAACTTATGATGGGCTACTGCTGCAGACTTAAAGAAAGGCAAGATTTTGAAAACAGGTATGACTAGATAACAATGACACCCAGAGACAGTAACAGTGTCATGTCAGATTCAGTTCCATTCAAAACTTTAGTTTCAGTTAAATTTTTTTCAATACAAAGAAGAGAGATTTCCTATCTATCTATCTATCTATCTATCTATCTATCTATCTATCTATCTATCTATCTATCTATCTATCTATCTATCTATCTATCTATCTATCTATCTATCTATCTATCTATCTATCTATCTATCTATCGCACTCTTCTGGACTGAGATGTCTGATGTTTCTCCAGCTTTCTATTGAAGCCACTTCTCCAGAGTGGGGGTTACTGCCCTGATGACCATGGGCACTACTGTTGTCTTCACCTTGCAGGCTCTTTCTAGTTATTCTGTGAGCTCTTGGTATTTCTCCAGTTTCTCATGCTCTTTTTTTCTGATGTTTCCATCACTGAGGATGGCCATATCCATCACAACGGCTGTCCTCTGCTGCTTATCACAATGTCCGGTCGGTTGGCCATTACCATTTTGTGTTTTTGTATCTGGACGTCCAACAGAATGTTAGATCTGTCATTCTCCACCACCTTGAGAGGTGACTCCCATTTTGACCTGGGGGTCCCCAGTTGGTATTCTGAACAGATGCTTCTGTACACCATACCAGCGACTTAGTTTTGCCGTACCATGTATTCCTTCCCTATCTTACACTCTACTGTGAGAAGCTGGATGGTTTCTGATGCCTCTTTGCATGGCCAGCAACTGGGGTCTCCCCTGGTATGGTAAATCTGGGCCTCTATTGCTCTGGTGCTCAAGGCCTGCTCCTGTGCTGCCATGATCAGTGCTTCATTGCTGCCCTTCAGTCCAGACCTCTCTATCCATCAGTAGGATTTGGTCCTATCAGCCACTTCAGCTATCTGTCAGTGTTAGCTGAAGTGGCTGATAGTAATGGACTTGGGGTGGATATATAATGGACTTGGGGTGGAATCCACCATGCACGGTGAGTAGCATTCGTTTCTTAACATCAGTGGTCTGGATTTCCTTATTTTGGCCAGCTTATTATCTCAGCAGGATATCTGACTACTGGCAAGTCATAGCTGTTGATTGCCCATATCTTGTTCTTGCCATTGAGCTGACATCTCAGAATGTGCCTTACTCATTTGAGGTATTTGGCTGTTGCTGCTCTCCTTGTTGACTCCTTGTGGTTGCCATTTGCTTGTGGTATTCCAAGATACGTATAGTTCTCTTCAACATCTGCCATTCTCCCTTGTGGGAGTGCAGTCCCCTCTGTGTGGATTACCTTCCCTCTCTTTGTCACCATCCAGCCACATTTATCCTGCCCAAATGACATTCCATGCAGTAGATCCTGGTGGTGATCAGCGAGTCAATGTCTCGGTCACTCTTAGCGTACAGCTTTATGTCATACATGTACAACCGTCTCAGTTGTTGTGTCATTGGGCAAGACACTTCACTGGCATTGCTTGCCCTGTGGTGCCGATGTATGGCAGCCTCGTTTCTGTCAGTCTGCCAAAATGTCCAGAGAGAAGAGAGGGTGCACATTGTAGTTTGTTTTCGGAAGGCTGTAAGCCCGGATTTGACTTGCAACATCCATATGGGTTTCTGTCACATAATGATGTAGGGCTAAAAGGCTGTCAGAAACTCACTCCACTGCCAGCCTCCTTACAAAAGCCTCCCTCAGTCCTCTCTTCCCTGCTGGTTCGTCATCAGTCTCCACTCAGCCTAGTTTGCTCCCTGTTAGCTGCTGGATTTCATGCTACCTCTGTGCTTGAAGTAAGGTCTCTGCTAGTTGCTGGATTTTCTGCCTCCTATGTGCCTCAAGTAATGCCTCTGCTAACTGTTGGATTACCTGCCACCTCTGTGCTCCAAGTTTGCTCTCTGCTCTGTTGGTGGACTGCCTGCAACCCCTGTGCTCCAGCAGCCCTGCTCTCCCTAGAACTGTCTTGCTCTGCATCTCTGGTCTGACAACAGTCCTGCATTCCTAGAGCTGTCTCACTCTGCGTCTCTGATCAACAGCCACCCTGCATTTCAAGAACTGTCTCGCTCGGCATCTCTGGTCTGACAACAGCCCTGCAGCTCCAAGAACTTTTTCTGGTCCTTCAGCTCCTGCTCCCACCTCCACCTCCTGTTCCAGTCCAGTATAGCCTCTCTGGTTTCCTCGTCCACTACTCATCTTACTTTCAATAAACTCTCAATATAAGCTCCATGTGTGGTGTGCTTTCTGGGTTCATCAAAGAAAACTCATGACAGTTTGTACAAGCCCAACTGCTTTGATACGTTGAGGTGCAAGGGAGACAGAGTGCTTGGAGATCAGCTGTTTTACACTAACTCTCTCTCCCAATACAGAGGCACAAATGCTGTTCAACATCACCGTTATTTTTGAAGGATTCTGACTGGCTGACAGAGGGAAATGTAGCTACTAAGCTAAAACCTATGTGTCTAGCATGTTTAAAACAACGCTCAGTGGTGAATTTGTATGGGTTTGTGTGGATGAAAGCTTTTCTGTAAATGTGTTGGTGAAGATTCTCAGTCATCCAAGTAATGATCAATTTAAGAGAGGTTAAAAAATAAAACAAAGATCTCAGATTCAGAATAGAAGTTCAGTTATTTTATTTTTTAACATTGTTTGGATTGAGCATGACCTGCATGATGAAGAATCTTCACCAACATATTGCCATGCACTTTGGGAAGGACACCCTAGGAGTAGTGTGTGAGTATGAGAAGTAGCTTTGGAAACTTGCAGATTACAGGAACCACCTTTGTTTCAACTTGAAATGCAGACAGCAAAGACTCATCTCCAACAGCTCAAGACTTAATTCCACCATCAAGGGACACAGGGCAGAAGAGATTCTTGGGTATGCTCAGAGCAAGCTGCTTAGTGAGAGGATAAGACAGACCCACTTCACCACTGAAGCCCTCTCCCACAATATCTATCAGATGAGCCAGAAGATGTCCACTCTTCTACCTGAAACCCTGATAGAAGAAGTTTTCAGCTTTGTTGGAAAGGTCAAACTTTCACAACACCAGAAAACGAAAGAAAGGCAAAAAGCAACAGAAAACAACAATTGCACAGGGTACTAGTATTCTACATGAGGAGGCCACCAACACTAATGCTCAGCACAAGTGGGTTAAAAACCTGTCCAGCAGGTTGCTGATGAAGCCAAGAGATGGATATACTGGGTAAAGGTCTGAATTTTGCCATTTCACCACAAGAAATACCCATTGTGGAACTCATAACTGCCACTGAATCTGCGATCAGGAACAACAATCTGACGGAAACAGAGGCAGAACTCAGGATGAAGATATCAGCGATCCTCTCCAATGCCAAACCACCTCTTTCTTGTTTTATTTATTTTTTTATCTTTTTTGGATTTGCTATAAATGATCCTGTGTACAATATTATTTTTAAAATGATGTGGGAGAGATATTTGTTTTTCTAAAGACCCAGTAACGTGTGTACAAAGCCTGATACTGCACCTTGCAAGCTGGGTGATCTGCTGCACCTGTGATGCTCCTCCTGCAGCAGTACATTTAGCTCCATTCCATTCACCTGCTATCCTGCCTTTATGTTCTGAGGCTTCTCAGCACGCAGCAGATTATTTGAGATCCATTGTGCGGGTAAATGTCCAGCATTCCTTGCCTGCTTTCCTCGTGTATGATCAGGTTCTTGTTTTATGGATTCCCCTGCGTTGCTTTGCCCTTGTCAGACACCTCATCGGCTTTCAACATCTGGACCTTGACCAAGCGTCCTGCACCACTAACCAAGCTTCAGTTCTGCCTGCCTCTGCCCTTTTGGATATGACCCTTGCCTGGAATATGGATTCCCCCTTGTCTCAGCCCGTCCACAGCACAGAATTTAAATCTGCCCATACCCTCTATCAGCTGTTTCTCTTTGGATACAAGCTGAGACTCTTGTGCCAGACATTGTGCCGGGTACCACCTGAATAGCAATCTGCCTGATAGCTTGTCTAATACAGCTTTTAGCTTGTTAGCTAGTTGATGACAGGAGCTATGTTTACATGCGCAACATTCCCTGATGTGATTAAAATGTGTTTGGATAAATACAAATGAAAGTAGTCCGAATGCACTGTTTATGTGGGCTCAAAATCAAATAATCCAATCATGACATGAATTTACTTAAGCCCAGTTTTATTTAAAGTAGGAACTCTGATATTAGCAGAGTTATTAAATTTCCATAAAATACTGCTTCATGTGGGAAAAAAGCAAGCACAAGGGTGTGTTGGTTCTGATAGTTCTGAGCGCAGAGAATGGACCCGCACCAAATTCTGAGAGTGGTTGAGAACTCACGCTGTTGCTGTTGAGAGAGCGGGAGGACATTATGATCATCCCAAAATGGTGTGTTGTGCAGAGTGCTGCGGCCCCATTCTCCACATGCATGCGCAGTGAATTCATGAGTTAATCGAAACAAGTGGTTAGATGGACGCTGATCGGATTATGGATCATAAACCAGCCCTTTCAACCAGAATACAATTTCATTTTGATGGTAATATTTGTTAATTAAGCTTTGAGTTTTAATTAGCTGACAAACAGTGAGTGAAGGTATTGTATGTGCGAGAGGAGCAGCTACAGGGACACTAGTATCATGTGCTTCACGGAGACGTGGTTAGATGGATTTGTCCTCGCTGACATCAGGAGTTTTGAGATCCTTGGTCGCAGCGGCAGCTTCCTCCATCCTCACCTCAGCCTTTGAGAGCTCACGTTTGGCAGCACTCACTCTATCCAAAACAATCTGATGCTCAACCTGTTACTGAAGAAACTGTTTAGCTTTCAGTTGGGACCTTTGCTGATGCAGCAGGGTGATCTGGCAAAGAACATCTGTAATCAGAGCATCTTTAGTTGGGTTTGCAATAAAATTCATTAGTTCCTTAATCTTTTTACCGCATTCAGCAAGGCTAAAACTATTTAAATTGCTCCACTCATCTGCAGATAAGTTGATGAGGTCGGCAACGGCTAACTCTCTATGTCTGCTGGGTCTACCACAGGTGTAGCTTCAGATGTGAGACGTTCTGGCTCCATCTTACTAACACAAAACAAACAAGTTATGACAAAACTTTCACAATAACATAGGATCCAGTCTGTGCACGCTTAGCTGGGCATTTATGTTTAACCATACATTTTGCAGATACTTGTTTGTGTGCGTAGAAACAGGTGCGCAAGTTGACCGTTCAACATGCGGCTTATGACCACACTATTCTTTCAGTGCTAAGATGCTAAACCTTTAGGACTTACGAGCTCTGTAGCGACTGCTTACCTTTCTTTAGGAATTACTAGCTTTTGCGCAAGGCTTCACCTTTTAAGGAATTACTAGCTTTTTAAGCTTATGCTTTTCACTTTTCTTTTAAGGGAAATTAGCACTTTTAGCTTTAAGAGCACCCCCCTTTCCACAAATAAGGTGGCACCTTAGATTAACTAGGAGTTAAATTTGGAGACAAATATGTTCTACACAACACAAAATAAGCTTTTAAAATGTCCTATTAGACGAATATGCACAACATCTTAGGTTAGATATTTGAGCATCTAACTTTCCTGGACTGGAAGTTAATTTTGAAAGCGCATAACTGTGGACTTCTCATTTTACACGTAGTGGTTTAAGCAAACATGAGGATAAGTCACACATCTGGAAACAGATGTACAACAAAATTTGGTTCTGTCAGTAAGATTAACTTTACAGTTAAATCCACTCTGAGACTGTTGGCTATACCTGATAACTTGATTGATTCAAGCATCTGAATTTAAGCTTTTCATAGTACAGTTTATTATCACTAGCTGAGAAATTTTTGTAGTTAACATTTATTTTTCTAAAAGTCGAAAAATGTCACAGGTGATATTCTCATGTGTGCAGTTTATGCTGTATTTACGAAGGCTCGCGCAAGGACGGTATTAATGTTGTGCAATTATACACTGTTTAAAGCTATTTAATGTTTCATAAATAACTCTCTGTCTGTTAAGTATTGTTTGGTGATAATCAGCTGCTAAGCTGATATCAGGACAATGGTTGAAAGGGATGAATTCGAGCACTAGCGATCTTTTAACAGCAATCTCTGCACACACATAGAATAAAGGAGTGACAACTTCTTTTCAAGTTCAAGAATTTAATAACAGAAATAAAATAAATATCCAGAGAACATCACTGTGTAATGTGGTTTATCTGAATAAACACTATATTTCGATCAATAAATCATCTCTACTAGGCTAGTGAAACTTAACTAAACTACTAAGCAAAAAGAAGATAAAAAGAAGCGGAGCTAAGAAACTATTTACATGCAAAGGTAAACAAAAGACAAAACAAAAGTGATTGATCATAATCAGAATAATTCAGTGAATATTGTTCCCTGCAGATGTGATTCAAAAGCATGGAATGGAGTTAAATTAGCTTAACTAATATAGAATAACATTTGGCATGTGTTTCAATCCACTCACAATGCGAGTCCTGAGTTAAACAAAACATTATTTGACGAAATAATATTTTGTTTAAGTTAAAGAACCAAAGTTCAACTTAAAGAATGTGAATTGAGGTTAAATTAGCCTGACTAATTCAGAACAACATTTGACATGTGTTTTAACCCATTCACAATGCAAATCCCAAGTTAACCAGAACATTATTTAGAATAAATAACAATCTAAAGACTGATTTGCTCAGTAACATGATTACCTTAGGAGCGCTTGAATTTATCAATGCAATGATACCTCCGGGAGCTAGGGGGCGCTGTAGTGATCGGATGCTAAATTCGGTAACTCCTAAAGTTATCAAAATTCGCTTTTAAACTGACAGAAATATTCACTATTAATGCGGTAATAAGGCTCATAGCTCTATCGAATGATGGCGGAGCAGAACAAACAAGGTTTATGCTTGACACGGGCTTTTGTAGAAAACTCCGATCCGGAAATTACCAGAAGCTAATAACATTTTGGCTAGCTGACTTTCGGCCCTAACAAATAAAAGCTTCGGTTTTATTTTAGTCATGAGTGGGCCGGATAACATTAACATTAATATCCCATCAATGTATGAAATCCTTGTGGAGATAACCTTTGTTATAACCATAAAAACACACTGGACAATGACATGGTACCGAATGCTAGCAATGAGCTGTTCCGTTAGCCCTTTGTTTTAAGGCGACCATGTGTAACGCATCACACAACATTTCCCAATAAACCATTTAACCTCTCCCTTTGGGTTTCTCTGTCCAACCTGTCAGCGCCTCATGTGAGTTCAGTCCACTTTGTTCATCCAGGGAAGGCAGCGAAAGGGGGAACCGTTGTTCTGTTCAGCAGCGGGCTAGCCTATGGCTGTGCAGATATGAGCTAACCGACTGTGTGGTCATGCAGCTTGATGAAGTGGTAACATGTGGTCGGAATCGGCCTGGTCGAGCTCCCTGATCTCTCAGCTTGTCTGATGAGGGAAGGCTCTCATCATGGCTCAATGGCACTACAGGAAAAAAGAGGGGAGGGGGGCTGGCTGTGTTTGTGAGTGAGAGATGGGGCAGCACAGCTCATGTTCAGGTGAAGGAGCAGATTTGCTGCTCGGACGTGGAGTTACTCACAGTGAGCAAGAGACCGTATTATCTTCCGCGAGAGTTTGGTCACGTTATCGTGCTCTGTGTTTACATCTCTCCTTCCGTGGAGGCCAATACTGCGCGCAAGCAGATCCACGGCACGGTGACCAGGCTGCAGACACAGCACCCCCACACTCTCCTGCTCATCACAGGAGATTTCAATCGAGCCTCCCTTCGTTCCACCCTCCCCACGCTCACCCAGTGCGTCACGTGTACAACAAGGGACAATGAAATGCTGGACCTTTTTTATGCAAATGTTACGGATGCCTACACCTCCGCCCGCCTCTCCCCACTTGGACGCTTGGATCACAACCTTCTCTACCTGCTCCCCCATTACATACCAATGGTGAGAAGGACAACAGCGTAGAAGAGGTCAATGAAAGTTTGGTCAGATGAGGCCAGTGAGAAACTTAGGGATTGTTTCAGAACCACAGACTGGAGCATGTTCCAAAGCTCTCATGGTGATGACATCAACAGCGTGACTGAATGTCCAAAATGGCCCCTGGGTGACCCCTGAGCTGAAAGTCCTCCTGAACCAGAAGAAAAAAGCTTTCTACTCAGGAGACAGAGAGGAGCAGCATACAGTTTAGTTGGAGCTCCAATGGAGGATCAGGGCAGCAAAGAAGCAAGATGTGAGGAAGGTGGAGGAGCAGCTGGCACAGAACAACGTCAGGGATGTATGGATGGGTCTCAAGAACATATCTGGCTTTGGGCAGAGGACCAGCAGGGCTGCGGATGATGACACCAAGTTTGCAGATGAGTTAAACAGGTTATTCACCCGGTTTGACTTCCCCCATACTGGCCCCCTCCCTGCCCTCAACTCTCCACACGTCTCAAACCCCCAGCCCACCAGAGACCTACCCTCCCCCCGTCGCCACTCTCACCAATCCCCCGACCCATCCACACCTTTGGTCCTGCATTGCTCCCCTTCACAGTCACTCCAATGCAGGTTAGAGGGCTGCTGATGAGGCTGAAACAGAGGAAAGCCTCAGGGCCGGACGGCATCCCTTGAAGGCTGCTGAGGACCTGTGCAGATGAGCTCTGTCAGGTCCTCAGCTACATCTACAACCTGATCCTCAGCCTGGGGGTGGTCCCCACCCTGTGTAAGACCAGGGAACCGGCCCACTTCCGACCAGTCACTCTGACCTCCCATCGGATGAAGACCATGGAGAGCCTCATCCTTGCTCACCTATGCACCGTGGTGAGCCTCACCCTGGACCCACTGCAGTTTGCCTACCGGCCAAACATCATAGTAGAGGACGCCATCATCTACCTGCTGCAGCGGGCACTTGCCCACCTGGAGACCACCGGGAGCACTGTGAGAGTCATGTTCTTTGACTTCTCCAGCGCTTTCAACACCATCAGACTGGTGCTGCTGAGGGGGAAGCTGGAGGACACTGGAGTGGACAAACATCTAGCTGCCTGTGTCATAGTGCAGCTTTGTCTGCTGCACCATGCACATATTCAGGGAACTTTTCACCCTCCATACACCCCAGTCTCCTCTCCACCTCAGTAATCATCTACACCTGCCAGCCACTAATCAAGCCAGGACTCAATCCACCTGTCAACTTTACTATTTGAACCTCCCTCAGTTTGCCCTTCCCTGTCGGATCGTCTGTTAACTTCTGCTCATGACTGCTCACCTCACCTTTTCCTTGCCAGCCTGAATTCCCTTTGTCTCCGCCTGCTGTTACTCCGGTCCTGCAAGTATTCACTCTGACATCCTGCTGTTACTCTGGACTGCAAGTATTCACCTGTCGAACTGCCAGTTTCTGCCATCACTATCCTTCTGCTCCAGCCGGTACTGTTATGTTCTGAAAACGGAGGACCCAGAAGACCACGAGGATAGTTTTCTTTGCGATACATAAGGCAGTGAAAGCTATGCAAAATGATTTGTTTTCAAAATGCTATCATCAAAGTTACCCAGCAAGCACACTGAAGGGGAAGGGGAAATTTTACAACTCAGGCACTTTGACAAGTCCTTACATATCTGGACCCAGGTGTTACATAACCATAGTACATGAATATAATTATCAGGATTATTGCCTGTGCACTGTGGACAGATATTATGTTGCACAAAACCCAAAAGGATATTTTAAAAATGTAAACCAAAAAAAGAGCTATTTAATTTTCATCAATCACACTTGCTCACAGCAGCAGAACATTTTTCCTGTTGTTCTTTCCTTTGTTTCCAGCACAGTAAACTTTATTCGTAATGTGTAAAGCATTTTCCAATAAAAAAACAGCCCAGCTACAAAGGAGGAGTGGAATATCTACAAACATATATAACAATGACTTTTATGGTGCACAGACATGGACACCTTCTATCTCTCAACTATTTAGATTTAACTGCTTTGTCTGCACATGTATGTGTGTTCCTAAATTCCATGCATTGTGGTGGGTTTACACACAAGTAGCATGCAGATGCCACCTCTGGCTTATGACAGATGCAATAAAACATTTGTAAAGGATGAGACCATCCATCATTTGGTGTGGGGCACACAGAAAGAACCAAGCTTAAAAGCACAAACAAGAGTCCCCAGCATAGGGCATGGAGAGGTAGAGAGGGGAGGGGTGGGATAACTAAATTTATATCATATTACACAGTGAAATGTGACCTCATAACGACATCAGTGAAATTCAATCAAGTCCTTGACTCAGTATTATTTAAGGTAAACCAGTGTCCTTCCTGATGCAAAATTAGAAAATTTAATCCAGTGGTGTTGTTTTACTACTGCTTCAACTTTACAGTTTTTGTGATAGAAGTCTAACAATTTACGACCAGCAAAGTCCACTAGTAAAAATCATGATAATGATATAAGAAAAACAAAACTGTGGTTACATCCTCTGAAGTAGTTTAACAAGTAGTAGTAGTAATGGCAGATTCTAGTGAGGTTTAGCTGTATAATTGTAAGAGCTACTGGTTAGGAAAGTTTTGTTCATTTTGGCATTTCTTTAGTCAACTGTACAAGTATACATGGGGCTGTCACTCCATTGACCCAGCAAACTGAATGGGTCAACGGCGCATTTGTAAGGTTCAAACTACTTACAAAAAAGGTGGCTCTAGATGGATGATGCTGTTCAAAACATTGCCAGAGGAATTTGTTTTACCTTAATTGGTGAAATTGACCACTCAGAGCATGAAACCAAAGTATGTCAAACTCGTATTTTGTTTTCTTTTAAATTAATCTATATTCCTTATCCTAATATTTTGCGTCACCCTTTGTTTCAGTGACGTTGGATGACACAATAACATAAGAAAATAATGTTAATTACACTTGTCAAACTCATCCCTTACATTTGACATTTTAGCATACACAACCTTATAACCAGCTAAGTCAAGCTGAAACTGATTTTAAAGACATGTTAAAACAAATTCCAGCATTGCTGCTTTTCAGACCATGCATATAATATTATTTAAGATTTATTTTTCATATAGAATGTCGAGACACTTTACTCACCTCAGGATGATTGAGATTTGAATAGAGGGTATCATATCCGACAACTTAGGGGACAGTTGCAGAGCAGTGAAATTTCCTTCTTAGATAGTCCATTGATCCTTCAGAATATTTAAAAATAAAAGGACATGGTGAAATCATGGAAAATGAACACTGTCAAGTCCACCCATCTGATCTCAGAATACACACAGTATTTATAACTACAACGAATCAAAAAGCCCACAAAGAAGCGTTAATTTTACAAGTAAAGACCAAAACAATGTCCTTTGGGTGATAACTGCTTCGAAAAGTGCAAAATACAATAAGTTCTAAGTGAATTCAACAGTGCTGGTGAAGATTCTTAGTCATCCAGGTCATGGTCATTCCAAAAAAAGTACGTCTTCAACTACGGAAAACAAGTCCAGTTGCTTTGTTTTTTACTTTTTGGGAATGAATTCAACAGTCCTTCAGCTGTTTCTCAGCTAGCTCAATACATGTGCACAAAGCATTAATTTCTGTTTGGAACTTCAGCAGTGAAGTCAACAGACATCCATGCTAGGAGAGTTAGCTATGGCAGCTAGGAGCACAAGGAGCAGAGAAACTTCCAAATTGAAGGAACTTAGGTTGCAGGGAGAAGAAAACTGCCTTATTGTGATCCTTGTGCTCCCTACCTGCGGTGCTTACCTCTCCTAGTATGAATGTTCACTTCAGTCAGTGTTCAGCCTTACATCAGTGCACTGTAGGAGTGGTCACAGAGCCACTGTTCAGCCTGAAGCACATCAAATGTTATTTTGAAAAGGTGTGCAACCTGAAAAAATCCCCCCCTCCCCCTGCCCACCCTCTTTAATTAATTTATGCAGCCGTATCTGGTTCTGAGGCTGACAAAAATAATTTTATATATTCAAGGACATGCATGCATGGATGGCAAGGCTCCAACTCCTTGTGAACATCCACATGAAATCCACACTGAATTCATAAGATAATTAGCACACAATTTATCAGCATGAAGTCATACTTAATATAAGCACACAACAACACAGAAAAACAACGTTCAGTAACCTAGATCTACCAGTGGTGTGCAGTTTGAAACTGTGGTGGAAATTCTCATTCTGGACATGACAATCCTAAGTAATTAAGAGAGAAGGCAACTGGACCTCTTTTATTGTTTCCTGAAATTGTAACAACTCTCATCCAAAGGTCTTCTTTAGTTTGGATTATGGGTTAGGAATATCAGGCCTTTGAGGTTGAGTCCAAACGATTTCACTTATAGGGCAGTTTGGGTCACAAGAGTCGCTGACCTGACCCCTCCATCATGCCAGTTATTTGGATTGTCACTTGTGAAATCTTCAAGAAACAACAGAATAAGTTTAGTGTCCTTCAGTTAGGACAGCGGTAAGGAACAATGCCAGGTTCACAGTGAAAATGGTATAAACGTATATCTCAGATCAGCAAAAAGGAGAAAAAAGTTTGTGTCATAACAGAACTGTAATAGTTTTAATTTAGTTGTGTCAGTTTCTTATTTCTGATGCCTTAATTTACCCCCAAAATGCCTTGAGTTTCCATCGTATCATTAGTTTAAAGGGGCTACATAGATGTTGCTGTCTGTAAGCTCTTCTGCTGTCTCTGCATCGATATGTACAGTGATGAGCAAGCACACAATGAGAAGGACAGAAAATCTGCATCTTTGTGACAATTTTGCTCTGATCAAAGCAACTGTAGCCACAGGAGACATGGATTAACAACCATTTAATGATGAAGTAAAGTTTGTGTTATGTTGTGCTTGTTTGGTGTTTGCCTGTCTATTCCATCGAGCTTTGAACAAGACAAGCGGGTAGGAAGGATTCCTTCCCCTTTTTTGATTTGCTTTTGGTAGCAAACTTATGGATGGGTTTGATAAAAGTCGTGAAGGCATGCAGGCACAGCGTTGCCTGTTGAATCACATAATCAGCATCAACAATGAAAAAAAGGAAAATAGCAGACAGTTATAAATGAATATTCCTCACCTGTCTGCTTGTGTTGACTCCTCTTGTTTGGATTTCACAGTGGGGGGAAAATAAAGGCGTATATTTACTTTTAATTGAAAGGAAATTAAAGACGCATCCACATCCGCATGTGACAAAAGAAGATCACAAGGCTTGGAAGTGATGATAGCTTTTGTTTAAGATGGATTTCATAACCCCCCCACCCATACACACACACACACACACACACACCCAACTGATAATAAAGGAAAAAAAATCTTGGACATTTCTCCAAATACAATTACCTCAGCATCACCTGATTAAATCAAATGCATTTGCATTCTGTTTGCATGCAGTGTTCCGTGAACCAGTAAACAAGGCAGGCAGAATAAATCTGATGTGTTTTCATGCTTATAGTTGCTCTTCTGTTTGCTACATTTTATTCTGAGTATTTGAATTTTTATGAATTGGTAAATAACAGCGCAAACATGCATTGCTGCGAGGATGAATGTTCTAGAGATGGGAGGGGGGGCATATTTTTGCTAGCTTACAAACAAAAGTTGAGAATCAGATCATGTTTTCTGACAGATGTTGTTTGGCAGGAAAGTTTGGCAGATTAATATTTGACTGTGTCTGATGTGTGCTTAAGAAAATATCAAAGGACATGCATCACTTTAGGAACTACCAGAGGATGTTGCAACTGGCAGGATGTCAAAAAAACATAAGGCCAGACTTGGCGCCAGTCTTTCATATACTTAGAGCCTGGATGGTTGGACAGAAATGTAGTGATTACACCAAAGTCATGTTCACTCTAATCCCTGACCCTATTTCTCCCTGGACATTTGGAACTTAAGACTGTATAAAAGATAAATACTCTGCCTCATATTTCAGTGTGATATAGTGTAGCATGGAAAATTTTAATTGGTCAACAGAGCTGGCAAGCTTGTAGTTGCTTCTTTTTTTTTTTTACCAGTTTAACATAGTATTCAGAAATAAAGATGACTATTTCTCAAAAGGAATGAGCTTTGTTATATGTGTATTAACCCTTTACTTAACCAGATAAAAGACCTACTGAGAGCAAGACCTCGCCAAGAAACATAGCAGCATAGTGGACAAGACAGACAGCAAGAACAAAACAGTTTTATAAATGTTCAAAAAGGTTGCCGCAAACATTCTAGCTGCTGTTTCTAATGTAAATATAAGAACAAAAGTTCTGAGATTCTTCTAAATGTAATATGCTGGTGAATAATTCCACCACAATTATTATTTGTTCTTTTTTACTCTTTTATTGTAATTATAGAAAATATTTTCCTTTCCTTTCAAATTTCAGATTTAGATTAGGTTAACACAATGTCATGTAGACTCAGACAACCATGAAGGCAAATACCCATTTAAACACCCAGAAGCAATGTATTAGGTTCTATAGTGCTGGGAAAACTGTGTAAATGACTGTCCACTGTGGCTACACGCTGATCCAGGAGTAAATGCTATAAGCTAATGACTCCATCCAATCTGCTGGCTTTCCTTACATAGAACACTTTTAGGTATTCTGTCTGGATGACTTGATACAATTGACTTTCTAAAATAAATTGAGATGACCAGTGTTTTGAACTGGCGCTCTATAAACAAACTGAATTGAATTAAATTAAAGCAGGTGTTCTTTTGCAATTTATTTTCAGCTTGCAGTTTATGTTTTTGTCACGTTTTGGAGATGAATCCGAACACAACCACACACAGAGTTTAGTTTTACAGTTTATTGTAGATTGTGGATAGTGGAGGAATAAACCAACAGTCAGTACTGGAACATAACTGGATGATGGAGATGGCAGGAACAGGTGGACTGGAGAGAGCTGGAGGTCTGCGGGTGCTGCGCTGTGGAGCCAGGAAACCTTCTGAGCAGGTAGGTTGGCCCTGGGCAAGTGGTGACCTCCAGCAGCAAGGCAGAGAGCTTACTTGGAGCACTGGGGTAGCAGGAAATCCAGCAGCAAGGTAGAGAG